>NC_089853.1:8146904-8446904 GCF_036373705.1 Amia ocellicauda
GAAGCTGTATTCTTTTTTCACTGTCAAAATATATATGCTGATAAAATGGAAAATAAATTATAAGCCTTAGTAGAACAGTCATTAGTCAACCGTACATGAGGTCTAAGCTAACAATTTCAACAATCATAAGGCATAAATTATGGCACTGCAGTCTTATCTTTTTATGTCTCAACCAATCCATAATCTAAAAGCTTAGTCACTGCTCCCAACCGCTCATCATACACACACACACGCAAGATAAAGACAGAAGTAGACCACTGTGAAAATAGCTTTACTCAGTTCTTCATTAGGTTATAAAGATTCACAGAAATGTGCAGATAAAATGTAGTGGTTTTTCGGCTGCTGGTGTCGGCTCGGCCACTTACTTCAGAGATGCATTCGAGTGGCAATCGAGATGCATTTGTTTGTAATTGCCTGACTACTTATCTAATATCAGTTAAATTAAATGAATTCCATCTGTTTCTGCCTGTGCTGTGTTTTGCCCATTAATATTTGGCTTAGATAAACATTCTAGTGTCAAATATATGCATGTAAGACCCCAATGGCCAGCGTTTGATTTATGTTAACGAAGTATCTTAAAATATACCTGTAGGTAACCTCATTGTGAACAACATGTTTGGATTCTGTTTTTCTTAAAACCAGAACACCCATGGCTGTAGTTGTTCTGGGCTCGTAACTCTGTTACATAAGCCCAGTGCTGCCTTTAATCTGTTTGACAGAAGGCTCTTAGCTTGGCTCTTGAAAGTGACATGTATTTCTACTTAAAGAGCAAACAGTGGGGTTCCAGAGAATATGACGAAACCCATCACAGCATAACGATTCACCTGCTTCCAAAACGTGACTGAAAACTGTCCTTAGTTGGAAAACCAGTTTGATTCCTTTCAAGGAGTCGGCTTGCATGCTATGGTTTGTTCCATCGGGGCTGCTGTCTGTCCCACGTCTCTTGTGGTTTCTGGAGAAGTGCTTTCCTGACTGTGCCTGTAGTTTGAGGTTTCCCCCGCTACACTCATGCAAGCTGATATTGTGTAAGTGATTGTGGTGCTTATAATTTAGAAGGAAGTGAACAATGATAACGCAAATTACAGAAATATAACTCTAACTATCTCAAACAGTTGAAGCAAAACATGTTGATATATATAATGCTATATTGGTTAATATCCCCAGAATCATTTTCTTCTGGCCCTGACCTCTGAGGCAGTTATTTTAAAGCAAATTCTTTTTGCTGCCAGAAAACCCTTATTGTTTCCCCAGGAGAAGTAAAATAACAACAACAATTAATGTAACATTGCATTTACACAGCACGGCAGTTTATTCTTATTAATGACCTAGGGCTGGATTAAATCAAAACTTTGACCCACCCACTAATAGCAAACTACAAAGCTGTACATCATAGCGCTTACATTTATGATTAGAAGAAAGTGGCATCTTACTGAAAAGGATGCTGCAACTGAGGACAGTTCTGTAGTTTTCTATTAGCGGGTGGGTCAAAGTTTTGATTTAAACCCAGCCCTAGGCTTTGCTGTTGTAACAAGAGTTTGAAAGAGCAGGATATCCAGAAAATGTATGGAAGTGCTTCTTTAAACAGGTTGGTTTTCTTTTTTATCCCTATATCGATAAAATGATGCAACATTTGCTGTAATCTTTCCTGTATGAAATAAAACCATTATGAACATGCATAGTCAAGCATTTTTATATTTCCTGTATTATAAGATATTTTAATCCCTTTAATCAATGGACACTGGTTGTCCTTTTCTGTTATCATTGCAGAAATTGTTTTCACTTGGAGCAGGAGACAGACAGCTGATCCAGACCCCACTGAATGATAATCTTCCTGTGACTTGCAAAAGTGTGGCTCTCCTGTTTCAGCAGCTAGGTAGGTGTGCATTTTGTATTTCAGTTTCATTTCAGGTACAATGCTCTGACAGAAAATCTCTAGACGTCTGTATAAACAATGGAAGGGCTCAGTGAAAAACCGCTGGGTTTACCCCTGTTTTTCCTAATGAGTTACCAACAACAAAATTAACAAACGCACATTAAAGCTTCCATTTTTATTTTGTACCACTGGTTGCTTGCATCATTTTAACATAATGTTACCGTATTATCAATATGGCCCCTCAGCTTTCTGGTGATGAGATGTTTAACCAAAGGTGTGGATATTTGTGGACATTAAATATTTTGTGACCCTGTTCACAAGACTGAGTGCTAACCCCAGTGTGCTGGTTAGAATTCAGACCAGACTTTGTCAATGTGGCCAAGCTAATGGCCTCTCTGTGATGTAATTGGCTCTGTGATTTCTCTGCTCTCTCTACCTTGTCTGTTGTGTAGTGGAGCTGTTGGCACGCGTGTTCCCCCTGCCCCTCCAGAGGGTGAAAGGAGAGCTCTGTGATGCTCTGATATCATCGTTATTAATATTGTTATGAAGTGGGTATACTATTTAGTACAAATAAACACATCTAAAAGAAATCTAAAATCTGCCAGAAAAGTAAAATCTGCATTATTAAAAAATAATAGTAATGAAAACCGACAGGAAATATGTAAAAAGAAAAAAAAACGTTTTTCTTGGTCTGTTTTTCTACTTTAGTTTCAAGAAAGAGACGAAATGAACCAGAAAGCACATTATTTCCAATAATAATTTTAAATGTATGAAAATGTGGTTCCAGGTCTCTCTAAGGCAAAACTAGTATTACTAGTTTTACATGTATTATTATTATTATTATTATTTTGTATTGTCCTTGAAATTAAGAAATTAAATTATTATTTTTTTTCTTTTGAAACATCCTTAGTAAAGTAATTTTTGAAGTGTGGATTAACTGTACTAATAATAATTATTACTTTATTTTTATAAGTTTTTGTAAATAATTTGAACCCCAAATAAAGGCAATCACATGGGAATAAGCTTTGTATCAAGTGGATAAAGTCCAGGAATAAGCCTCATTAACAAAATAGTTGAAATATATTCTGGCAGGGCTTTAGTGGTAGTAGTATTATTGTTATTGTGTGAAAATAAAAATAAATATTGTTTAAATATGCTTTTTTCCAAAAATGAATTGTGTGAAAAAATAGATATATTGCATTCAAGGCTTGTGCAAGTCAGTTTTATGTAGGCGCTCCAGTGTTGTATGTGAAAATTATTTTAATGTGAAACCTTTAATATAAATCAGTAATGTAGTAGTCATACAAGAGTAATTAGTGCTGTAGTTACAAAACATTTTGACATAGTTGGTTTTGAAATTGGTCAAAGTGTGTTTCTCAGTTATAATACAATTTCCAGGTAAAGTCTGACACAGATTTTTTTTTTTTTTTAAAACACATTTGTGTTGCAGATGCTACGTTCTTAAGTAAGAATGGAAACTCCGATTTTGGTTTCATATTTCTCGTAGACTTACTGTAATGCATCAACAGATAAAGAAGAATGCACATACTTGCAATGCATTTTAAATCAAATAACAAAAGATCTGTGTACATATAATTACACACACACACACACAAACAAGAAGTTTGATGTACAGAATTTGCTGAGGTTGATTCAAGTGTGATAGAACAGAGTTTGGATTGTGTCCGGTGTTGGCTTTTAGTTGTTTTTAGGCAATGTCTGCCATTACAAAGGCATCTGCAGCTGTGTCCAATGAGCCGGTAGAAATGGTGTCCAGCTAATATTGGGTCTGCAAAGGATTGATCTGTAGTGTAGGAGCCACAGTACAGCTGAAATATCTGCATCATAATGATAACCTCTTCCATTATCAGGCTGAGGCTGGGTCCAATATTTTTCACATTATGTAGACATTATTTTCTAGCTCTTATTACCATGGGTGTAGCAAAGTTTGCTTAAAAGCAGTACTGAAATGCTTCTGCTTTTAATTTCCAATGTATCTTGCATGCCTTACTTACATTCTTCGTTTGTTTGTGAACCCTTAATAAATGCATAAAACCGAGTGCCCTATTTTTAGGTTTGTTTGTCTCGGCAGGCTTTGTCTTGCTATGGCAGTAGACGGATTTTAATCTAAGGCGCATAGATCATTGATGGTTACTCATTGTTTTCCCCCTTAACTACTATAAATATATCAATGTTATGGCACAATAAAAAGCCTTTTTGCTGCTGCACAGTATCACAGATATTTCCAGAGAACATCATGTATTTTATGAGGCAGTATGAAATTTGGAGTCACACTATTTCTTAGCTGCTTTTTAAATAAATTTTAATAGGAATGGACAGACGAAGTGTGCAAGTGAATAAGAGGATCTAAATATATCTGAGGATATTTACATCTGTAACCACAGCACAACTCATATCCAACTTTAAGGTTATTTTATTAGATGAAAGACAGCAAAGTGAACCCATGCCTCCTGTCCTGTATAAGGTCACTTAACCCCTTAATCCTTAACAAAGGATAGTCTGTTTTGTGCAAAGAGTTCAACAAATCTGACCAAATGTATTTTTATTTTAAAGAAGCAACTGACCTGAGCCTGCAGTCATCTGATTATGCATTTCTGATTTTTATTTCGATAGATGCAAACATCCAGTTTCTCATATTCCTATATAAGTTGTGATGGATTTTTTATTCTTTCTTAGGGTAATGTTGTCACCAGGCAAGACGCAGCACAGCAAATCGACTCAATAATAATATGCATGTTTTTGTATTTGTTTTTGCTGATGTAGAAGGAGAAAATTCGAAAAATGTTTACAAATGGTTAATTCATGTAGTCAAGGTTCAGCTGGGGGCATTGATTTCAAGCTGACCCCAGTTTCAATTCATAGCAAATAAATTACCAATTTCTGTCTGGTGTTAAGTTGTTTTCCAGCCTGTAGCAAACTAATGTATTCAGAAACTTTTATTTTACTTTATTTTCAACTACCTCTACTAAGGCAGTTAATAGTAAACAAAGAACAATTATATAATTAGGAACTCTAACCAGAGTAATTTTTGTACCGTCTCTTCCAGCACACAGCTTTTTAACCATGCATTTTAACCATGTGTGTTAAACTTGAGGAGAAAATAAACTGTGGACAGAAAACAAGACTTCATGGAAGTGTCATAAGTGCAGTGTACAGAAACTGTGACTGTGGCCCTGGAGTTGGCTATTGACTTCAGGCTTGCATTCATGAGATGACATCATGAAAAATGAGGAAAAGTCCCATCCTGAGTGTTGGAGCCCAGGAATGGTGTTGCAGTGACTGACAGTTAGAGCGAGATGCTATCTTTTCCAGGACATGCAGCTGATATTATGAAAATGCGCTGGTAAATCCCAGAGGAACCCTTCAAACTGTGCATTTAGTGGGACACATCCTTCCTGTTTAATAAGATATTCGATAAGAAAGGGTAGGAGCCGTCTGTAAGGATGCCTTTAGTACTCTCCATCACAGTTAAACTCACTTGGGTTTTTTATTAAATCTGTCTGTGTATGGAAAAGCACAAGAACGCATTCAATCAGTGGCAGCCAAGCTGTCATGCAAAATGCAGAAAGGCCTAAAATAGATCAAATATCAGTTTCATTTGTTTTTCAGAATTTTCCTTTGCATTTAAAATTCACATTGCACACTGTATAAATGGTACTTTTAATCAAAGAACATTCAGTTTCCTACTCCTGTTTCCTATTTTTATGATGTTTGCAACATATTTCCAAAGGTTTAAAGCTTTGATGGTGCTAATTTTCTAAATGTATTGGTGGTGTTAACATAAGGTTACAGTTGATTGATGATAAGTATTATTTGACCAGTAATCCATCAACTATATAAGTTATCTAGAAAATCTATTACATTTTTATAATACGTAGTTTAATTGTCCTTGTTCTACAAATACACATTTTATGCTATATGCTCATATGTAATTTATATGCATTATTTACAAGGCATAATCGTTCTGCTACTGCAAGTACTACTACTTATAAACTTCTTATAACTTACTGTAATGAAAATGAACAGTGAGTTCAGGGGAAGGTGCTGAAAGAAATATTATATTGACTAAACAAATGGCACCCTTGGGTCTTTCCACACAGAGTAAGGACATAGATTTTTGCATGTAAAGATCATAGAATTACTAATATGGTCCTAGAATGTTAAAAGACAAAGATATATTATTGTGTTTATTCCTCTTTTAAGTAGCACAAGTGCTTGGCTGTTGACTCCGTGACTGCAGGCAGAATTATTTTTGTGTTTGTTATTTCTGTCAAAAAAAAAGACATTGAGTCAGGTTTCATAGAAATAACATAGACTTTCCAAAGCTTGCTTATGTCATCTCTTTGGTTAACTGCCCCTAATATACAAAGCTGATGAACCACCATGGCAACTTCAGCTTTATTGTTGATTGTTTAGTTGAAAATGGTTTTGAGGGTTTAAAAAAACAAAACCGTTCTCAAAAAGTGATCTTAAAGTATAGCTTTTAGTGGAAAAAAAATATATAGGATTACCCACAATTTGGATACATTATTACATTTTTTAGGAAAAAAACAACTTTGCTTTAACTGAGATCATCAATCACCCTGCAGTGCACTTAATTGCTATAGACTGCCATTGAAATGTGGCCTCAGAAGATTTACTATTAATTGTGTGCGACTTAATGAGCGTTTATTCATGCAGGAGGTTGTCTTTGTCCAAGTTATCTGAAGTAAATTACAAATGTCCTGTAGAGATGAAAGAGGGCCAAGGAAGATGTCATAGGTGTCCCGAGTTAGTTCTTGTTGATTTTTTATTTTTTTAATTATTATTACACAACAGTGAGGCAGTGCGAGAGGTGACATAGTTAATAATATGATATTGGTTAAAGGCAATTGAGAAACGCCTTCATGGATCTGGAATCTCAGTAATGCGTGAGCTTAATACCGCAGAGACCCTGAGCGCAGTCACTGGGTCAGATTCCAGAATGAGCTCATATAAATGTCATAGAATATTTCTGAAATTATTTACAATCTCTCATCTTCCCATTGTCCTTTAAAAAATCAACAACAGATTTATCGGCTTTTTTTTGTTTTTTAATCGTGCCTCTGGTTAAAGTCCCATTCTTGGGCCAGGTTTTAAAAGGCTTACTTCCGCTGACATACTTAATCAATTATGAATCCAATATGGGAGCACCAGTGCTTTGGGAATATAGCATTTGCTTTTTCTTTCTATTCTATTTTTACCAGGTTAATCACTGGAATGCTGTGAATTATTTTAAGAATATTTCTGTGCATGTGAATAGATTCCATAAATAAATTCTGAGCAGATGAGTGTTTTTCAACATAGTGAAACATTAACAGTAATCATGTTTGCTCTATAGATAATTTAGAAGGCTTTTTAAAATGTTCTTGATTCAAACTTATTTTTATTTTATTTAAGTTCGAGTTGAACATGCATACAGTGGAATTTGCAGTCTTCTGATTAAGTGTTGTGATTTTAGGATTGATACATTTAATTTACTTATTAGATTTTGCATAAAAGATCCGTGTACCATAGACAAACCAATGATGTGCTTATCTTAAGGCCACGATACACTATGAACTTTCCATGAAATCCGATTGCATGCAATCCAAATGCAGCCCACGATTTCCTTGAAATTTCATCAACATTTCACAGTGAAATCACTAGAAATCGGATTTCTTGTGATTTCACCCGAAATCAGGCAATAGAGCAAAGTCCTATTTTCATGAAATCGTATGAAATTCCCTGGACAAGTATCCAATCAGAGAGCAAGAAGGAGTCACATGACAACATCTACGACGTCACTGGGAACCTGGAACAGCAGATCGGAAGTTGGAATGTATATTTAAAAAAAACACCAAATCATTATAATCGGCAAACTAAATTATAATTGCTACAGCAAATGAGTGTTGTGCTCACAAATGATACAGTAAACTACTCACACTGCCCTTGTAAGAAAAGCATTGCATGCAAAGGAAACAGAAAACCTTTTGTCTTCAGTATTTCCTTACGAATCCAGTTTGAATCCAAAGTTTAGTTTTCCTATTAGCGTCTGTAACCCTGTCTGATACTGTACAGTAGCTCAAGTGATGTGATATCTGGCATGATTCGCCTTTATAATTTATAAACACTATAGAAGTGCAGGGCTGGTCAGTTTGACGGATTTAATCTGAATAACTCTGTGTTCCTGAATACACTGTTTGGATACCCGTTCTTTACTTTTCCAAAATATATGTATAACGTTTTAGCTGAATAAATGCAAATCAAGATCAAGTCGTGATCTCTACCTCACCTACAGTCTACAGTCTTTCTTGTGCTTGAAAACACATGCATTGTGTATCATTATAAGTCTTCTTACAACTGTGGTCAGATTGAGTGGACACTGAGAGTGATTAAACCGCAAATAAACACTTGTTTCATCTATGTGTTTTGACTGTGCAGTGTACCCATTTAAAAACAAAAAGTGCTTTGATGTCATTTATACCAATCATTTTTATGTTTTATGTTCTTATTTCCATTGAAATACCCTACTCCATTTGTGCTAGTTTTATTTAATCGTTTTCCTAACATTATTTATACTATAGTTTTGGCTCATGTAGGTAGTTTGAAATGTCGGCGCTTCTAGTGTCATTATAATGGATATTTGTATTTGTTTAAATCTGCTCGATTAAATAGAGAACATTCTGATTTACAAACTTACTCAGGATGTTAGTTGACAAGTTTAGTTTTGTTTAAATAAATGCACTCATGAAACAATGTAAGACTATCAGTGTTAGATATCGCAAAAATATTCAGGTTTTTAACAAATATGCAAATATGTTGGACAAATATATTTTTGCAAAATCCAATACTGAAATTAGTATTGTTTTAATGAATTTCTGCAACAAACACAGAGTGGACATGTGTATAGACGTGAGTGAAGCCGTCTTCTTTTTGCCACAATGTAGAGCATGGCTGAAGCTGCTCTGTCTGCCATAACTAAATATGCATATACAGATAGTATTTACTCTCTCTATCTTTCTTGCTTTTTACTTTCAAAACTCCAAACTTCACCATGTAGTCTCGCTCCCAAACGCCTCTATAAAGCATGCGATTGCATCACAGTTTAATCTGATTTCACCCAATGAAATCTGTCGATTTCACGCATTCGGATTTCATGAAATCCAACGAATTTGAACGCATTCAGATTGCATGCAATCAGATTTAATGGCAATTTCATAGTGTAACATGGCCTTTAAACAAGAGGATGAATACCTGTTAGTGTTTTATTACTTCCAATCCTCTAAATGTCAAAACAGAGCAAACCTATTTATACAGAAAAAAACCTAGTTTCAAACTGTAGTGAGACCAGAATTATTGTTTTCACCAAGGTGCTACGTCTTTTTCTCGCTTTATTTTTTCTTTTTAATGCCTTTGTTGACTATACTTTGGAAGTTGCTGAGTAATACAATAGTGCAAGGTTAAATTTCTCATATCACATTGAAATTCTTTGAATGTTTCATGTATTTATATTTTTCTGTGAACGTAAATGTTTGAAAAATGAGTCACTTAATGGAGTAATATCTTTCAGACCTTCTTTTCCGGGTTAAAAAACAACTGCAAGCTCTTCAATGTGCAAAGGTTTATCATTTTCCTTGAATGTTTTCAAGCACAGTGCTCTCTAAAGCCAAACTGTTGCTGTTGGAAACAGTTCAAAGCCTGGCATGGAAAGAGAGAAGATGTTTTTCTGCACATTTTCATGAACCGTAAACTTAATTTATTTTCCTCGACAATCAAACTAGTGTCGGGTTTGTACTTCTGTTGTGCAGTCCTAGTATGATCCTGTTGTTTATGAAGAGCTATTTCCTAGAGCATTGTTCCATAACATGGGTAGGAGATAAAGTAAAATGACATATAAAGATTAAGATTACATTTCAGCTCAATTACACTTCAATAAATTGGCCGTATTTCCTATGGGCTGATGAACATAAGCTGGGGGTGGAGAGCATCTACATGCATCCATAAGTAAAACCAGACAGAAAAAGCTTTGCGTATGTGAAGGTTTGGGCCTTTTAGCAAAATATAATGGTAAATTATTATACTTTACCATTGTACAGTGCCTTGTGAAAGTTTTCACCCCCCTTGGCATTTTTCCTACTTTGTTACATTACAACCTCTAATTTAAATGGATTTTTATTTGGATTTCATGTAATGGACACACAACATAGTCCAAATTGGTGAAGTGAAATTAAAAAAATAACTTGTTTTAAAAAAAGTGGTGTATGCATGAAGCCCCTAAATTAGATCTGGTGCAACCAATTACCTTCAGAAGTCACATAATTAGTTAAATAAAGTCCACGTGTGTGCAATCTAAGTGTCATGATCTGTCACATGATCTCAGTATATATACACCTGTTCTGAAAGGCCCCAGAGTCTGCAACACCACCAAGCAAGCGGCACCATGAAGACCAAGGAGCTCTCCAAACAGGTCAGGGACAAAGTTGTGGAGTACAGATCAGGGTTGGGTTATAAAAAAATATCAGAAACTTTGAACATCCGACGGAGCACCATTCAATCCATTATTAAAAAATGGAAAGAATATGGCACCACAACAAACCTGCCAAGAGAGGGCCGTCCACCAAAACTCAAAGACCAGGCAAGGAGGGCATTAATCGGAGAGGCAACAAAGAGACCAAAGATAACCCTGAAGGAGCTGCAAAACTCCACAGTGGAGATTGGAGTATCTGTCCACAGAGCTGGGCTTTATGGAACAGTGGCCAGAAAAAAGCCATGTTTGCTGTTCTCCAAAAGGCATGTGGGAGACTCCCCAAACATATGGAAGAAGGTACTCTGGTCAAATGAGACTAAAATTGAACTTTTTGGTCATCAAGGCAAACGCTATGTCTGGCGCAAACACAACACCTCTCATCACCCCGAGGAGACCACAGTGAAGCATGGTGGTGGCAGCATCATGCTGTGGGGCTGTTTTTCATCGGCAGGGACTGGGAAACTGGTCAGAATTGAAGGAATG
This sequence comes from Amia ocellicauda, assembly GCF_036373705.1. Taxonomy (NCBI): domain Eukaryota; kingdom Metazoa; phylum Chordata; class Actinopteri; order Amiiformes; family Amiidae; genus Amia; species Amia ocellicauda. Next base: position 8,157,809 of record NC_089853.1, read on the forward strand.
ATGGATGGCGCTAAATACAGGGAAATTATTGAGCGAAACCTGTTTCAGTCTTCCAAAGATTTGAGACTGGGAAGGAGGTTCACCTTCCAGCAGGACAATGACCCTAAGCATACTGCTAAAGCAACACTCATGTGGTTTAATGGGAAACATTTCAATGTCTTGGAATGGCCTTGTCAAAGCCCAGACCTCAATCCAATTGAGAATCTGTGGTATGACTTAAAGATTGCTGTACATCAGCGGAACCCATCCAACTTGAAGTAGCTAGAGCAGTTTTGCCTTGAAGAATGGCAGAAATCATTGGATAGATGTGCCAAGCTTATAGAGACATACCTCAAGAGACTTGCAGCTGTAATTGCTGCAGAAGGTGGCTCTACAAAGTATTGCCTTTGAGGGGGGTGAATGGTTATGAATGCTCAAGTTGTTTCACAATAAAAAATATTTTGCATCTTCAAAGTGGTAGGCATGTTGTGTAAATCAAATGATACAAACCCCCCAAAAATCTATTTTAATTCCAGGTTGTAAGGCAACAAAATAGGAAAAATGCCTAGGGGGGTGAATACTTTCGCAAGGCACTGTATTTTCATCACAAGGCATGATGCTGAGGTTGCCAGAGACGTAGCCATGAAGTGGTCCACGTACTACACAGCAGGCTTCTGAGCTTCACAATCATATGAGTCAAACGTTTCACCTGTTGGTAGAAAACAAACTTTGGATTCCTTTGCACGTTCAGTTCAAGGGAAGTGGGTAAGCTCTTTAGGTTTCATACTTCTATTGTTTAGGGAGAGGTATAAGAAAACGAGGTTGACTGGACTTGATAAGAGTACCTTCCCAGGAGTGTCTTCTTTTTGCTACAGTTATATTCACCCATGATATCACAGTGAAAGTCATTTAATGACCCACGCTGTGCATGTCCTTCCATCTGCACTGTATTATATAAAAATGAGCAGAGAATGCTATAGAATTCTTCTTGCTGTGTTTTGAAATGGGGGTGGGGGTGGTATTGAAATATAAGTTGACAGTTTGACATATAAATAGAGATGTGTAATTCAAATGAGAATGTGAGATCATAGACCTTCAGGAAGATCATTTCAAAGAACTGGTTTTCATTAGTGTCAATAAAAGTGTAAAGTATTTTACTGGATCATTACATCGACCTTCTAAATCATGTCTAATCTGTTGTCGTGTGTGGCATGGGGGAGGACTTCCATCACTTACCTCTGTCTTTCATTTATTTATATAAAAAAAAACATAAATCAGCACCATGATAGTACATTTCAGAAACAGCCAGCGCACTAATCTGGGTCATTATGTTTGAGAAGGAGCCGACCTTTTGGCAGCGTTCTGCATTCAGATCTATCTCATTTTCAGACCTTCACCTCCAACGTGCAGCTCTGCATTGCTGGTCTGTTTATCCTCCAGAATGTCTGGGGAGCCATAGAGATGTGAATATTTCATGCAGACATCCAATTGTCTAATCATGAAAGATTATTGTTAGACTGTCAAATGATTTGTCACACCTACCGCCCCCTCCCCCCATTAAAAAAAGAAGGAAGTTCAGAAATGATATTGTGGGAGACGCGCATCACATCCTTAGAATGCTGGACACTTAAAGGTCACGTAAGTCGTTAATGAAAAATCTATCTAGTATGTTACTTTGAACAGGATGCATAGCCCTCGGTGGAACAGGAAGCAGTAATAATCAACAGTTATGTCTGTTGGTTGTTGTTTGTAACCATTGTCTATGTCTGCCGTTGTTATTAAGCAGCTGAAATATGTTGTTTTTTTCCACAGATATGTAAACACTTCAAGGTCACAAGACAACAGCACATAGATACTAGTTATCATGATTACATTTTTCTCCAAAGGCTAACCATGTTATACTTGGCTCCATTTGTGCATAGTCCTCTCCACACTCAATCATTTGAAATGGATTGGTACATGTTACTGAGTGCACAGACACGTGTGTTCAGTGCACTCAGAGTTATTTTAGGGGCTTTGCTGACCACATGTCGACGACCACAAATTTTTCCTGACTTTTGTTTTAGGGGTGCGAGGTAATATCCACTAAATGTTTTTTTTTTTTTTTCTTATGCCAAATTTGCGTCGCTGGTTCATATCTGGCTTCCTGTTTATTGGTGACTTTCCTTATTTCACACAGTTGAACGGAACCAAGTCTTGTTGGCAAGGATATTTTTGTCAGGCTGGTGACTTCTCATTCAAGGACTGCAAGATTTATTTTCCTACATTGATGGCGTGCTCGCAAACAACAACAGGAAATGAGAGATCCCGAATCCTTTAGAACAGTCATTATTGTTTTTAATTGATGTTTTCATTAAAAAGATGTTGTTGGTCTCATAGAGAATGTTAACCTTGTTTTGATATTAAGCTTAGTACTATTCCCCTCTACCATAATGCCAAACTGAAATTAAAAAACAGTAGGACTAATGTTTGTTTAAAGAAACTGTTTATTGCCTTTATAGCATGAAGGTGAATTTGTCCCTGTTTGTTTAATTACACGTATTATTTAAATTCCATGCCCCTATGATACATCTATAACTTCTTGTAATTGACATCATTTATTCATGCTAAAAAACACATTTTTTCTTACATGCATTGTGCCTTACTGTAACATAGATACTTCTAACATCAGCCCAGTTGCAATGGGGATTTCTACCTGTGTTTGCTTTTAATCCTTTTTATTCTTTTTAAACAAAATGATCACAGTTTTGTTAGGTCATCCTTAGCAACTGTAGCTGTTTTTGAAAAGAATGTTTTTAATTACAAAAACAAACTCTCTGAAATAATAGCATTTGTTGTCCAAAAAACATGTAATATATCTTTTTTTTTAATCTTCATTTCTAGGAATTCAGAACGTGCTTAGCCTGTTCTGTGCGGTTCTAACGGAGCATAAGGTCCTGTTTCACTCGACAAGCTACCAGAGGCTGGGAGATGCATGTAGGGCATTAGAGTCATTGATGTTCCCTCTAAAATACAGGTGAGTGTGCGTGCAGCATGCAAAACTACAGGACAGGGTTTTTGTGGCTTGGGGGAAAAGGAGATTATGCTAATAGATCCCCACATTATCTGTGTTCTTCATTTTAATGACTATATTCTGCATAATGACTGTAATTTCTGAGCAGTGCGCACCTGATCTGAATCGCAACTGTGAGTGGTAAGCGTGCCTGACCTACTGCTGTTCAGATGTGCGTCTCTGTCCACATCAACCACGAGATGCACAGATTACCCATGGGAAATACACATGTATTAATGGATACATTTACCGTAACATATATACTAAGCTCTTCTCACACGTAGTATTTTAGATTATAACTATTATTTCCTATTTAGCAGACATTCCTCAAGACCCATTATTTGCTACATGATGTTTTCTTCAGTTTCTCTCAGAGAATCAGCTTAATGATGTTTCCAGAATCAGGCCGCTGCCATATTTTATACATGATACTAAAACAGAAATGACTGTAAATGAATGGTTTTCAAAGCTACGTCAGTTTTTTGTTTTTTATAATATAATTTTCCGACCTAGAAATGATGCAACAAATGTTAATAAAAATAAGGCTCAACTATCTTCTGGTTAAGAATGCTTGTCTGTAATTGTCTTTTTTTAATATACATTTAATTTTTCTCAGTTATCCTTACATTCCAATCCTGCCGTCGCGGTTACTAGAAGTGCTGAGTTCTCCAACGCCCTTCATCATCGGCGTGCACTCCGTGTTTCAAAGTGAGATTCAGGAACTGGTAAGGAGGATCATCAGTGCATCTACTTTACTTTGCAATGATTTATTTGATATAACACTTAAGCTGTAGATACTTCAGGAGCTCGGCAGTGTTGCGTGGTTTTGCCACACACGTGATGATGAACTGCCTGACTGACTTGAACTTGATTTGTAATACGGTTAATTAATCCAGATCAAAGCAAATCTGACAGCTTGGCTTGCAGAGCAGTGTGCAAGGTGCTCATCCATTGCTGTTTTGTCTTGTCCTGTTTCTGTAGTTAGATGTGATTATTGCTGACCTGGATGGAGGGACGATAAAGGTCCCTGAGTGTATCCATCTCTCGCACCTCCCCGAGCCTCTTCTGCACCAGACCCAGAGTGCGCTCTCCATGGTAGGACCGGGTGCTGACCGTGTCTGTCCATTTAAAAACCTCTTTTGAGTCTTCCCCTTTGCCTCCCTGTTTTTGATCAGGCTTAAAATTCCATGCAGAGTTCTCTGTCTAAAATAAAACCCTACATAAGTCATCTGAAGCATTAACACTCTGTGACCAAAATATTCAAAGGCAGTACCTACAGTTTCTGTTCCTCCAGTGATGATCGTCTTTCTTTTAAGGTTTTGCACCCGGACCTGGAAGTAGCAGATAATGCTTTTCCACCTCCACGCACTGCTTCCTCCAATATTAAATTGCTGGTAAGTTTTTTTGTTTTGGTTATGATCATCCAAACGTTTAACATTGCTAACACCAAACTTCAGGAGAACAATTCTGAGACAAAAACCTCTCAGTTGTTTTCTGTATTATGATTACGTTCAATGAATGCTGACATAAACATTAAACACTGTCATCCTTTTGTTAGTACATTTATAAAGCTTTCAAACACTGATTATATTCCGATTGTGCTCTCTTTTCAGGACAAAGAGGTGCGAGGTGTATTTCTCCGGTTATTTGCACAGATCTTTCAGGGGTACAGGTCATGCTTGCAATTGATTCGCATCCATTCAGAGCCTGTTATCCACTTCCACAAGGTAAGTCTTGGTGTCGGGTTTTAATCGCTAATAACAACTACATGTAGATTACAGTGTTTGGTAAACATAGGAAGGACGGCCATTTATCATGCAGGACTATTTTTAAACAAATTATCCTTTTTTTCCATTTGTTGGGAGATGGGAAGTTTAAAAAAAAAAAATTCCCTACTATCTATAGTAATGACACTAAAGTACTGCACTGTTGTTGTTTGTTCTAGGGACATTTATATTTGTATATGATTTCCCTATTCTTTTTCTTGTTTCTTTTTTTAAGTTGTTTGTTTTCTGTGTCAGTGTAGTCTTGGTAACATTTTTCCATGTTATTGAAATCAGCCCCACTTGGAAAATTCTCTCATTAGTGACCGCAGTATTGGTTTTGACCGTAACATTTGTGTCACACCTGCTTGGAGCCATGTGGCCAGAAGAGGAATGTGCCACCCTTTTGAGAATGTTTTTCATCTTCTTTAGAGTTAATGTACAATTACATTATAAAGTCTGTATGAACTCAAGACCATTTGTTTCTCATTTCTGGAATAATGCTGCTGACTAGAGACCCGGTAAAATTGTTTGCTTATTTGTAATGAAGATTATTTCTTCTCTCGCTGATTGAATTCTAATTCTGGAGGTATTTAGCAATTCAAATACCACAAAGAAATGATTTACTGATTATTTCCCGAACCTTCCTTTAAAGGTTAATTGTCACGCTTTTTTGATAAGACAGTCGCTTTGTATCTTCCTGTAATGCCGACTGTTCATTTTGATCATGTTCTGTGTGTTTGATTCACTGCAGACGGCCTTTCTTGGACAGCGAGGACTGATTGAGAATGATTTCCTGACCAAGGTCCTAGATGGAATGGCATTTGCTGGCTTCGTGTCAGAGAGAGGCCCCCCATACCGAGCTTGCGATCTGTTTGACGAGGTATGACTTGCAGAAGTTTCAGTCATTTCCAATAGGGGTGTTTGCCTTCTCTCGATAATTTGATCTGCAAAACTGTATCTTGTAATGGCAACTAAGAGAGACTAAGGCTGTCAATTCTCTCTGGGACATGTTTTGACTTGGCTGATGTAGAAATGTAATGCAACATCGATGTGCATGTGTTACGAATTATTCAGCATTCTAATTACATCATTTTGAAAGTATTGTTTCGAAAGAACTTGTTTTTATGTCGTACAAGTGGAAGGAAAATGGAAATGGTTAATCTTAAAATTTTGCCGATTTTGGAAATACAAAATACAAAATCTGCCATTTTAAATAAATGTAATATTTAATCAGTTATTGCTCTTTGTTTGTTTTGGGGTATTTTTGGTTAGGGTTTTAGCTTCACAGGAAAAATTTGATTCTTTCTACTGTAACCATTTATATTTTTTGTTGTCCCTCTTCAGTTAGTTGCCTTTGATGTTGAAAGATTTAAAGAGGAGGAGGAGAACCCCAAAAAGTTACAGAAACGTATTCGGGAACTTGCAGAGCAGCTTGAGAAAAATGTAAGTTCCACGACAACTACCTTTTTGTGCTGTATGAGTTTAGTGGAAACTACACCGGTTTTGCCTGGAGGACGTGTGCCCCTGTATCCAGACTGCTGTGGTGGTATTTCAGTCCCAGATCATGCTAACACCCTCTAAAACCTTATCTTAACTCGGGTGGATAACGATGCTTCTTTTGATTTGTGGCCACAGGAGAACCCTAATCCTCACATGGCGTTCCAGAAGGTGCCTAGGCCCACGGAGGGCTCCCATTTGCGTGTACACGTGATGCCTTTTCCCCGGGTGAATGAGGAGAGGGTGCAGGCCCTGCTTCAGGAGGGGTTAGCCAAGCACCACAACAACCCCCCTCCTGCCCGGGCCGAGAAGAAATGTGTGGTGCCCGCTGGGCCACCCGTGGGTAAGTCCAGGAATGCATTTGGAAACGCTTCAAGCTAGTGATCAGCAACAGAATCAAATTTCAATTGCCCTTGTCCATGTAAATGTTACAAATGTGCATATTATTTATTATTGCGTGCATGAGTTTGCGTCCCATGCAATCTGCTGTCTGCATATTATAGCCAGTCTCCTGCAATGTGAGTTCCCAGGTATAATCTCACTCGCTTCAGATAGGTGTAAACATGCACAAGTGGGTTTTATGTGCCAGTCGTCATGCACAATTTCAACTGAATTACTCCCCTGGGTCTCGCATAGGTGAGATAAGTCCTGGCGTCTTGTCACAGTGATTGAGTTCTTTCTAGAGGCTGGTTACTAAGTGGTTACCGATAAAAATGACAGTTATCATTAATGACGCAGAGCTGTGGAGTAATTCAGTGTGTTTTCTTTTGATCAGTTATATTCTCACTGCTTTTTTAGTCTCTGATTTCAGACTGACACACTGTAACTGTACTTTATCTTAATGTGACTGCAGTTCATATCCAAGGGGGAAATTATGTTCATTTGTTTAGTTTGCAGTCCTTGTTGATTTTCTGCAGCTAACCGAGCCACATTTCTGTCATCCTTATCTCTTCTGACAGTCTCCATAATGGCCAAAACTGGGTCAGTTTTCAACAGTGCACGGAGACTGGAAGTAGTAAGGAGTTGTATCGCATTTGTCTTTGATAATAAAATACTGGAGACTGAAAAGGTAATGTTTATTTAACCACTCAATTATATTTTTGTACATCTGTTCACAAATTTAGAAAACCACTGAGTCCCCCATATCTTAGATGTCACAGGACTGAACTGTACAATAATAATAATTATGTGAGATCCAGTTAAGTTTTCTGTGATTCCAGGTGTTCTTCAAAGTGTGTCAGGTGCATTCTTTAAAATCAGCATTATCGGTATCACAGTCTATAAACTGTGTACAACCAGTAGCACCTATAAATGAATGCACTCTTGACCGTTAGACTTACACATTGTGTCTCACTACTCACATGAGAAGACTGAGGGACACTATCAACTGAGAAGAAATAAAGGTTTTGCAAGTGTATTTGTCAAATGCCCAAACACATGCATCAGTCTTTGTAAACAGTCTTTGTCTGGGTTTTAATTCTTCTATAAAGTAAATGGGACAGTAGCCAGGTTAAACATGTTCCCTATGGGACTAATATTGTTCTTGTATAACCACGGCTTGTGTCCCTGTGCAGCTATGAAAGCACGAAGTACACTGGTAACGACTCTACAGAGCAAATAAACCCTGCGCCTCAAAAGTGAACTTGATGGCATTTAAATGTGTAAAGAAAGATTTTAGTGACTCTTTTCTCTGTACATTGTAATAAATCTGAGCAATGCTTAATGACTTCAGTATTAAAGGGTTCACTGCATGCTAAACACAGAGTTTAATGCCAGGGTGTATGTTTTTTGAGCAAAGGCTGGTTGTCCTTTTAACGGTTTCTGAAGGGAAGGTCAATAAAGTGCATGTTCCCAGCCAGCTGTGAATCTATAAAGGCGCTGTGTGATTCCCTTCTGATAAGGAGGTAATTTCAGTGTTGTACAAGGTCTCTCTAATTGGGGTGCGTGTCTTTGTGCTGTGTTGCTAGACTCTGCCAGCTGCTCTGCGGGCTCTGAAGGGGAAGGCCGCCCGCCAGTGCCTGACTGAAGAACTCAGCCTACATGTGCAGCAGAACCGGGCCATTCTAGACCACCAGCAGTTTGATTACATTGTGCGCATGATGAATTGTGCATTACAGGTCAGTACAAGAAAGTCTGTAATGCTATGCTTATTGCGCTACCCTGACGTCAAAACCGAGGAAAGCAAAACAAGAGGCTGCAGTTACTGGGTGTCGATTGTGCCGATGTCAGCCTCTTTCGGCGAATGATTAAATCATTTATTGTCCACACGAAAGAAAAAACAAAAACACACAAACCAAACAAACAAAAAGACACTGCAACTGATTCAAAGGAGTTCTAGCGAATCTCGCTACATAATTGCCAGGGATGGAGTTTCCGTGCTATCAGCTCCCTCCCTCCCAGTGTTTTTGTGTACATACTGGGCTTACCTCTAGGAAACACTGCATCAGTGTTTCATCTGCTCCCGATGGAGTCTATAAGTTAAATCATAAAGCTGGCAGAGAGAAGACACCCTGTGATTATGTTCCACACAATTTCTAATTCTGACCCCTTGTCTAGTTTTCACAAGCTATAACTGGTTTTAATTTAGTGCGAACACTGACCCTTGTAGTTGTTTATAACACAATAAATACATAATAGAAACCGTACGAGAGCATTGTGCACAGCCAAATAGTGAACAGCCAAGTCTGGCATGTAAATTTAGAACATACCTGCTTTGCCATTTTTCTGTATACAGCAGGCTCTATAGAGACTTCACTTGGCTGGTGAAACAGGTATTCTTTTCACTGCATTCTAGTTTTTTGCACTTATGGTTATCTGCCATAGGTCAGTTGTGTCAGTTAATTAAATTATTAAGTGTGATTTATGAGTACAGTTCTGTATATGCATGACATTTCCTGTCATGAGGTTATATATTGAAATTTGTACCTGTTTATATTCGTATTATAAACTTTAGGATTTGGGACATCAATTAAGTCAAAAAGGAATTGTGTTTCCTAATACTTCAAGGCTTTTTTCACTTTTGTCTTTTTATTTTTATTATTTTCACACATTATGACACAGGCTTTATAAAATGTCACATTACAATTAATCACTGCAGAAGAAACATCCCAGTGGAGATATCTCAGTTTTTAGACCTTCCAATCACCATTGCCAAGGGACAGATTAATGTTTATGATTTTTCATAAAGAGTGACTTGTAGGGGGTAGTTCTGAATTCTTTGCATTTATGAAAAAAAAAAAAAAAAAAAATCTCACTGAACTTTATGGTAAGATATCCAAACATCTGTGCATGCATTGGCGCGAGCAAAATTTTTAAGGTCATGTCATCTGTTACGTAGCATCTGCTTATATAAATGGGGTGAACTGTGAAATACGATTTGAATGTCAGACGAAGAGAGAGGTATTTTGCATATTATGAGCTTCATGTAGGAAATTATATTAAAACAAACTGGAAATTGAGAGAGAAACATTCTTTCCACATTTTTCTCAATTCTTTGTGCAAAACAAATATCTTCTCTTCCCATCAGCCTGTTTTTTCAGTTTTTTATATAAACCATACTGTGGTTTGCATATAATCATATAAGTTTGAAATAAATACTGTTTCATAGAATTTTTTAACATACAAATCGGTAATGATTTCTGAATCTAATGTTTTTGCTTTAATTGTATAGGAATGCTCTAAATCTACACTCAAACATACACACACACAAACAAAAGTTTATGCATGTGATCCTGTCATTATTTCGATATGTAATATGATAGCTGAGCTTTAAATAAATCTGCATTTTACATTTTTGAAGAAACTAGATCCTGATGTGGTTTTGTAGGAAATGCTGAAGTGTATTTGCAGTATAAAGATCTATACTAAACAGGACCTCTTTTTAATTCAACATTATTACTACATCCAGCTGAACATTTTGTAGTGTAATGCCTTTTTACATTTAAATAATGATACCCAACAGAATTAGTTACATGAGATAACGAATGGTTCTCTATAAGCCAGTGCCACTTGCGTAAAATAACTTATCAGTAAGTATCATAGAGAAAAGGACTCTTGGCTACTTTTTAGGTTTGAAGACATAAAAGGCCAGGGTTCTAATACTTTATCATGGAAGTTGTCAGGATATGGAAATGTTTTTTGTTCGGAAAGTTGAATTGTCACTTTCTTCTCAGGGTATGTATAATAGGGGAGTGTCTGTCCTCTTCAAAGCATTTCACTGCATACAAAATTAGTGAGCTAAATAAAGCAATACTAATAAATAAATAAGCAAAACGCATTAACCTACTTTAGTTAAAATGCTGGAGAACTTTAAAACCATCCGTTGAACATGGGCACAGACCTTGAGATGTGCAGTGTTCCTCCTTTAAGGCAGTGCATTTTTGTCATTGAAGTGGTTTGTTGTTTTGCTTATTGACCTTTGAAAAAATATTGTTCGGTGCAAGAAAGTTCACCATCACCATCCTTAGCGGGCATCTACACAGATGTATGCACATTAGACTGATGAAGGAGGGTGGATGTGTGTAGTCGGCTCCCTTTGAAGGTCTAGCCCCAATGAACAGAGGAACCAGACCAGAGTGAAGTCAGTAACACAGTTTGCTGGGAGCAAAAGGATGTGGTCTGGTCCAAAGACTGCCTTGCGTACTATGGTCTTTTGAATACAGTAGGAAAGAATGCAGTGGAACAATTAATTACATGATGGGACTTTGCTTTGCATGAAAGGTAATGAGTTAAGACACTACACCATTATTCCTTATATGTCAACACTGGCCCATTATTTGTAATACATCCATAATTTAGAATTTAAGAGGGAATGGCATATTTTGTGTATTAAGTGCCTTCGAGATTCATTGTGTGAAAGTGTTTGCATGTCTTACAAAGGCCTAACAAAGCTGGTTGTAGGAGTTGTCCTCTTCCGATACCTGTACACCAATAGATTGATTTTAAGTCTTTCAGGTTGGCTTAATTTTCAGTTTTCATGGCACCCTTGGTCTTCAAGTGACACAGTTTCATAAATATGCTTCTCATCCTCACGCAAATGGGTGATATTCTCAGTGTCAGTCTTTCTGATAGCTGAAGCTCACATTGGCCGGGACTTTTCTGAAAGCTGATTAAGGCGATCAGAACAGCTGATGTGGCAAGATCCTGTTGAGTTGGATTCATACAGAAGAGACACAGCCAGAATATTCTTGAGTGGCACGCTCTTAATATATCACAATACAAAAGAGTGCATACGGAACATGTTTGGATTTAATTGCAAGGGCTCTTGGTACATACACTTTGCATTTTCTGTCCAATTTAGTCCACTGGCGTTTGTTAGATAACTAACAAATTAGGACAGCTATTTAGAATGCAATCCATCCACTTTTACATACTTGTGAAAGTGCAGATTTGTTTGTTGAGACTTAGAGAGTGTATTCCTTATTTGTGCAATCTTGTTGTTTCTTTGTATTTTACTAAGGCAACAGGCATTATAAAATCTCATCACATTTTCCAGATATTGTTTGTCATGATTTGGAGACGAGGTCGATGGATTCGTCTCCAATGAACTGTTAAATGAATAAAAATAGCAGATTGCTTGGCTTCTTTCGTAATTGCTTTCATATTCTGCTGTTTCTCTTTTCAACACCTCTGCTCGTCAAAGACAATATATACAGATTACATGTTGTAAATGTGCCAAGAATTATTTAGATTTTCTGCTAATAATTACTGTTACTCTGGATTGGAACTGAAAATTGGAAACTGGAACACCTGCAGATTACCAGATTTGTATTATATTTGCTGAACTTATTCATCAATATTGCTCCTTCTGTATGGCAAGGGTGATTTATATAATTTGAAATGCACCCCAGTACTTTTTGTTCTATAGCTATTTAATGGTTCATTACAGCAGGGAGTTTTTTCACTAGGCATTTGAAGAAAAAAATCACATTGTCTTAATTATGACTTCATAGTATTGGGAAGAAACATCTTCTGTTGCTTAAAAAGTACAATAAAATGAACGCCGAAGGATGTAAATTATTTGTTTTTTTACAAACTATTTTGTGTTTTCAGCTGATGTGGCTCTGTTATTTGTTAGTGCTTCACAAAGCTGTACTGGAGATGCAGTCTGAGGGAATACGCTAGTTTTCATGATCTGTACATGAACATAAAAGTCAGAAGGTAATCAATTTTTGATAGACATACATTTAATTTTTCGGCCTCACAAGTACATGCATGCATGATGGGTCATTTCTTTAACAGGGTGCAACTCTTTAACAGAGTTTACAGGTGAGATATCACAACCTATTGCACACTTCTAAATAACTTCAACTAGCTCTCTAAGGTGACTCACTGAGTTTCCTCCTTTGTGGATTTCCTTTTCTTTTTTTTCATCTGCAGTTTAGCAGAGTTTACACACTGCTGTTGTTTGAACAAGTGGAAAAAATTGAATCATTAAAGCATAGGTTTTCACACAATTTATATAGAAGCAGGAATGCTGTCATAAAATCTAAATCGGCAACAAAGAAACATTTAAATTCAACTCATGAAGCTATATTATAGTACATTACAGACAAAAGCTTACACACTACATTTGGCGTGCAGAAGGTTTGCAAACCTCAATCTGTAATTTAATTCGAGGTGACAGATAGAATTGCTTATAATGCAATTTAGTCTTGGTTTCTTAAACCAGTTTTACTGCACAATGCAGTGACACCACTTAGACTTTGAAACTTGTGCAGTCCAGGATGTGTCTGTGGATTGAGCTTCCCTTCTGTGTATGAAGACCTCTTCACTGTAAGTATAGTGATTGCCTGCTGCAGAGATGACAAGGATGCAAGGGTTCAATTGTCCTTCTTACCGAGGGAATTAATGTTTGATCAGTTGCACCAGTATGTGTGTTTATCTGGTCTTTAATTGCTCTTAATAATGGTATGCAAATTGTATGCACTGAAAGCAGTGAGATCTGGGGAACATTATCTGGTGTGTAACTATACGAGTTGTTTTGATTAAGAAGTTCTTTTCTGATTGATTGAATAAATTAATTAAAAAACATGAATGACTTCTGAATAAAATCAGTTCCACATCAGAAAAAGCCAGTGGCCAATTCCACACCGCAGGTAGGAACCCGAATGGCACATGCCTTCTAATGGTTCAGAAACACATTTTCTGTTGGGATATCCTGCTGCTTTCTGGCAGTGCCCTGAACAGAGATTTTTAAAACCAAAGTTGTGAGAAAGGTGTCAAAATGGCATTTAATTAACTAAAACTGGCACAGGCCTGGGTGATAGCTCAACATCCATTACGCTGTTGAGGTAAAACCCCTTTAGAGATATTCACAACATTAAGGAGACCCACTTGCTGTTTTATTGCATTTTCTAATTGTTTTGATTTCGAAATGTAGAAAATGTCTTATTTTACAATGTGGTTTACTAACTTATAAAGAGCTGTTATTGTGGTAGTTAAACATATCATGGCAGGAACTAACATATAGTACACTTCTGCCAGGTACACACTGTAAATGTCCGGGTAACCATCCATCATTTGTTCTGAAACCTCTGGAAAACGCAATAAATCTTTATCTTCTGAGGACAGACATATACATTGTCTTGCTATGGGTAGATTCGCATAATACAACCCTGTTATACATATTGAATTTTTTGGCTCAGTGCCTTATTTTCTGTGCAGTGAGAAGTGGTTCAGACTAAAGATTATGCTTTATATATTGGTATAGAAGTAATCACAATCCCAGGGCACAAGAGTCGAATTCTGAATTTAAACGTTGCTATTTCACCACCCCAAAGGATGTTTTGTGTTTACCAAGTTAATAACCTTAAAGTATTTCAGGATTGTCTAGTTGATGTTTTCCCGCATTCAGGAAAACACTGTTCCGGCAACATGCATTTCACATCAGACCCAGGACGTTTTTCCACTCATGACTGATTGATGCCTCGAAATATGTGCAGCAGCTAGTGTCCAGTGTATTCATACTGTGCCTGAATTTAATGCCAACAGATTAATCTGAAGTAGTGGCATAATGAGGGGACCTAACATACCATGTTAATAACACAATTGTGCAATTCCCAGGAAGTGTGACGACTTGTTTTTCACAACACATTTGTTCCTATTGCATTCCATGAGTATCTGCCGTTAAAAACAAAGTTTGACTAAAACTGATGCATCAGTCCTTCATTTGGTCTGTATTAAGGGTTTGTTTAAAAATATAATGCAAATAACAGAAGGCTTGTATCCCTGTGTAATAAACACTCACCGTTATGACTAGTATTAGCGTTATCTTATCATTTTAGTTAAACCACAGATTTACGACATGTCCCACAATTACATTAATTAAAATATTTGTGGAATACTTTACAAATTAGTGTTTACTACTTTTTTTCTTTTTTTTTCTTCTTCAACTACAGCTGTTGTAGTTTAAGAATTGGACAGCATTTCCAGCGAAGGAGCCCTGCTGTGGTATAAAGTCAAAATGCATCTTGGCATCCCAACCATTTCCTCTAAAGAGGATTACAGCCTGAAAATGTTCAGCTTTATTGCCATGGGCCTCATGATAGCATTCACAAGCATGCATGGCATGTCAGTTAAAGTAACTCAGATGTGCTTGTGAGACATGAGGCAGTGGGGGGGGGGTGTTCTTGTCTTTACCATTATCTTATCTAATTAATAATGAAAACCTATCCTGTGTGTTTCAGTCAGACGGTACATTGCAATAAGAGACGGCCCAGGTTTTCAGTGTAAATCAGAAGATAAAAGTCAAGCATTCCTTTCACACTTCCTCTGAACAAAGCAAGATTTTTAAGGTGACCTGTTTGAGAACAGGGGTACCGAGAGCTCAAGACAGAGGGATGGTGTATATTAGCCAATGAGTATTTCCTTTGGGAACAATATACTAACAGCAGAAGTTTCTGACCTTGCCAGAAATATAATTTTTATGCATGGTTTAATTTATGTTTTGTATTTTTTTTTAATCCTTTGTGAATGTGGGTTCTCTGTGTGCAAACCAGTTTTCAATATTAAACCACTTTTTGGAGATTTGGCCATTTCTTTTTTATCAGTAATCGTGTGAAGGATGTTGAAACAAGTTAGATGGAAAATTCTCACATATATCATTCCCATAAATACATATTTTGTGATCTTTTCTCAGAATTCCAGTAGGTGACTGATTTGTCTTTTTGGATTTGTGAGCCAGAATTTGGGTATGGGGTTTGTATATTTGTGAGTATTGTAAACACAAAAAATAATTGTTCTTTTTTGTATACATTTATAGATAATGTTTTAAAAGGCAAACTATACTCTTGGTACATGCCCTACAGAATGGTCTTTATTACTAGGAAAGAATTACAGATTCATGCTGTCCCCTTTCCTGCCTAAAAGCTTTTTCCTGTTTCAGTCTGCTGTTCATTTAATTGTTGTCCTCAACAGTCAGTTGACTTCCCACAAAATCCTCTCATACACCCTCCTGTACACGTACACAAATACCTCACTAGTGACTGAGCCCAGCAATAGGGCTAGTGACTCACAGCCACAAAGTCACAGTAAACCCCATGACACCAAATTAGCCTCCTCAGGTATTAATCAATGTGGAATTCCTCTTTATAGGTAAAAAAAAAATATATATATATATATTTATATATATATATATATTTTTTTAGAGACCTTTGTTTTCCAGTGAATCATTCCAGTATGTCTTGAGTGTTTGTTTGGATAGCAGATAATTATATTAGATTGCTTTAAGGTCGAATTGCTTAGATTGCTTTAAGCTCTGGCTGATCAGAGACTTTGCTATGTTTGTGTTGGTATTCCTCTGTCAAAAAGGTAAGTTGTGAAGTTTGCGTGCTTCTCAAATGTGTATAAGATGCACACTGGTTGTTTTTTTGTTCATGGCAGTGTTTGTGCATCAGTGAGTGCTGCAGAAATGCATACCTTCTGGACTGTGGTTGAAATGGATGTTTACAATTTTGCAAAAGCTTCTCTTTCTGGTTTGGGTATGATCATAATAAATGAAAACAACTATTTCTCCTAATGATGTGTAAGCAAAGCATGAGGACTTTTATTTGGAAAACTTTGAAAAAGTGGGAAGATTCTTTCTTTTAAAAACATTATGATGGCTCTGATAACCCCACAAATTCGCCTAATTGTACATTACATTATTATTTCTATTTTTAGAAGATGTGGTTGGAAAAGTGTGCCAACATCTGTAACCTTAGGTCTTCTAAAGGATGCAGATAAACAAATCATTGGGGATCTTCCAAATTCAAACATTTGTACAATCAACCTTTGTTTGAACAACCAAAACAAAACACCTAACCCTAGGAAATGTCAAGAACGCTGTGCAAACCAGGGGGTCTAGTTTAATTTCTGCTGAAGCACTTCTGTTTAGCATTTCTTCACATTCCAGGTTTGGTGAGGAATACGGCTGAGGGAAAAACTGCAATACTAGCAGACATCCCACCCTCACCTGTATCTTTGCTCATTTTAATGCATTTTAATTGTATTGTTTCTGTTTGGCGTCTGCAACACATGGTACAACACGTTTCATAGCCTCCGTCCATTCTTTGTGTGGGACATCTGATATAGCCCAATATCACCAAAGGAACCATTGTAGGAACCATTTTGTTTTGACAGAGGATTAGATCCAGTTTCCTGTTACCATTCTTCTTCTTTTTTCCACAAAATACTTTGGACTCTTTTCAGCCCTTTGCCAATTTCCTATATGTCGGGAACTTCTTGGGTCTAACCTCCGGTTCCACTAAAACCCTCAGATGACACGACACGACACGGAGGGTTTTCAGTAATTCGAGTGCAGTCTAACTAAGTTCCTCTTTTGTTCTGGAACTCAAATATCTTCTTTGATTAAAAAAAAAAACTGCAGTGGGCGAGGCTTAAGACAGTGGTTTCAAACTTAAAATACACCAAAGAGCATGTCTTTAAGATGTGTCATACCAAGGTTTTGACATTGCTCATAATTATCGCCATTTCATGTCTTCTTCTCAAGTGCCTTTTCTGCTTCTCAACGTCACTGACTCTAAATGTAGTGATACCCCGTCACAGCCGGCTTGTGTGTATGTTCAGTCACTGCAGTGCAGTGTCACTTTGTAGTTCAGTGATTCACAAAAGGGCCACGCAAATGCTGTGGTTGTCTGTACGGGTTCATCATCCCTTTCAGCTTATAGAAGAAAAACGATTTGTTATTGCAGCCTTACTGATGTAATAGGCATGATCATCAAATGCTAAAAATGGTGTGGTGTACTCTGTGGGGAAAACTTGGATACTGTTGTGTTGTTTTGTGTTGTTTGGTGAATATTGATAACTTACATTTTCCAGTGACATTGGATAGGCAGGTGTTATTTTTGAAATATTGAGGGAGTTATTGATTGATTGAATGATATGAGCTCATTATTCTGCAAAACATTGTTCATCCAAGCCTCAGTTTAAGATACCAGTGTGGCTTGACCTGCATCAGACAGGCATGCAAATGCAAAAACTATGTATGAGATTTAAATTGAAACATTGTGATGATTATATCAGAGAATGGATTATATAAGCATATTAAAAGCATATGTACCAACTGCAAATGTTGACTTAATAATAAGTGGAACTGGCAATGAGCTACGCCACTTGATGATACACAGGGCACAATATATAACAGGACGTTTGTGTTCATATACTAGTGTGCAGTACAAATTGGGCATGTTTTCACTTTGTTTATTACTAAATAGTTCGTATTTATTGTCACATTCTTTGTTTGCAGATTATTGCAGCTGCAGTGTAGAGGAAGACATGGTTTCATTTTCACCAAATACAAGTTTTCTATGTCTTTTCTATCGTAATTTAAAAAAATAAAATAATACAAATAACTAAAAAGGCTTTTGCAGATCATTTGTTCCTGTTTATTAGAGCTGCACTGTTGTTTGTCCTCTGCTTCCCCTCTCCAAATAAACTTCTCACATATGTTTCCACACAACAAAATCCCTTGATTGCATTTTCATGTCAGGGCACCAGAGGTTAGGTGGGGAGAAAGTCCAGCTTGTTTGAAAACTATTGAATACTTAAAGTAATTACAACAATGCTGTATGTTAAACTATCAATTCCCTGTATACCCCCGTGATTTGTCCTGAAATGGTTCCTGTTTGGGACAGTACACCATCTCACACTGCTCGTGTTTCTGTGTGCAGGATTGTTCCAGCTCTGAGGAGTACACCGTGGCTGCCGCACTACTGCCCCTGACGACGGCCTTTTATCGGGTAAGACGCGACTTCATGCCCGAGCTCCTGCTGGCAGCCCTTTCTCTTGATGGAGTCGATTAATTGGCTGGAAACATCGGGGCTATGGAGGTTCATAATAAAGTTAATATTTTAAGAGCAGAACAGCATGCTTCTCACCAAGAGGTGTGCTTTGTTTTATAGTACAAGATATTTATAACTCAGTGAAACAATTGGAAAAGGATGGGCTTAATTATCAAGCAGCCTGAGGTTTCACCTTCCTGTGAAGATGGTTGCTAAGTGGGGTACAGGCTGATGTTAAACGTTCTGCTCTGGGCGAGTCATTTCCCTAACCACCCCCTGAGTTGAACAGTCAATTAAGCCGTAGGGTGAAAAACACAATTTTAACTGGCAGCTTGTTAACTGTGCATTAAACTGTGCTTTTGTGTTTTTATTTATTCCTATTTTGTTCACTAAATGCTGAAGCACAAAAAAATGGCAATGATTAATTTTTTTCATTTATGGCTGCTATTGGTTTGTAGATGAAGACCAAATTAACTATGTGTCCCGAAAGAAAGCCCCTTTCTGGAGCGCGGGGGGCGGTCCTCTGGACAGGCACACAAGGCTTGTGTTGCCAGTGTCTCCAGTGTGACAGCCTCTTTGTTTTTGTTGCCTTGTGGGGGACCTTCCCTACTTTCTTGAGAAAAACATGATCTGACGCAAGGAAGGATCTTGCTAGTTTTCTAGAAACATTCTGTTGATGAAAGGGGTTCACCAACATTTGGTGTATTTCTATGACTTGCGTTATTGTAGTAACTACAGGTGTTTCTGCTAATATCAAGGTTTATTGCATGATTATTTTTGTACTGATGTGGCCTACTCACAATTACCATAGTAGAACTGGGACAACTTTTTGTCATTGGCATAGATTTCTCTGCACCTTGGTGTCGCTATTTAAACTGTTCAAATTTAGTTTCAGCATATATATTTAGCATATATTTTAACACCCAAAAAAAGGATTGATTTAAATATTTATAGACTACAAATGATGCTTACTGGACAGGCTGTTCCGTATCTGGGGGAATTTTGTATGCATGACAGATCTGTGTGGGAGAAAAACAAGAGCAGTGAAACTTGTTAAAAATCCTGTGGTCGGGTTCTTATTTGTGTTATTTAATTATTAATAAATCTCACACACGCACACAAAATAAAGAAAGAAAGAAAAATCTGGCTGCTTACAAATGCCACGCAGTACTTACTGCCGTAGTGCATTGGGGAGTCCTTAAATAATCCTGTCGCTGCTTGATTGCCAAATATTTGATTGTGCATATTTCTTTGCATCTGTGTTATATGTTTTCCACATTTATTTCTCAATAGGCTTGTACTTTACCACACTGCTTGTTTTTAGGTCTAAACTAGACCTGGCAGGAGATGAAGGCAGCAGTCGAATAATGTTTGGTAGTTCAATAGAAGACAAAGGCCACTGTAAGACCTGTATTCACTGAAGGGAAAGAACGGTTTGGCTTTGAAGTGGCCAGTAGTTGTATTTAAAGTACATGTTCACTGACATAGGCATAAGGAAGCATGCCATTGTTTGCAGACTTGTATAGGCCCCCACTTAGTTCCTCGCATTAGTCACTGACATTACCATTCAAGTCTATTGTCAGACTTGAGGGACAAGTTTCAAAACAATTGTACGATATAATATGAGAAAATAAATCATGTCCTGGCACTGAAACGGAATAGCAATTAAACGTAAAAGAGATTGTGTTCTGTTATTGCTTTTAGGGAAATAACCTTTTAATTTGAAATGGCTATATTTATTTCATTCTCGGGTGTTTTTGTTCGTTTCACTACTTTTGATGCTGTTGACGTTACTGTTACTGTGTGTCAGTGTAAGTCCTAATAATCAAAACTTGCATAGAGACATGAATTCTGTGTAGGCCTAATACATGCAACTTCCTTCAGTTATAAATGCTTCCTTTTAAATGTTTCTGAAGGATTTTCAACTGCGACGATATTCTGTATTTCAATATTTGAAAAGATTCGGGTTTCGTTTTCTGCTTTATTGACTTTTCAGGAATTAATTGAATTTTGTCGCAAAAATATTTCTTAAACTGAGGTTGTGGATCGAGGTCATCTGATCTTTCAGCAAACAACTTTTCCGAACAAAAACAAACCGCTTCAAACCACTAAAACAGAAACACACTTCTTTCATGGCCCGTTTATAGAGAGAGGTCTCAAGTGACTGCAGATTCGTTAGAGACCAAGTGTTTTTGTGATCAAAACCAGAACAAACCGCAAGCAAAGCTAATCGAGAGTGGAGTGTTGGGCTTGATCGGGGGGGTGGGGGGGAGGCAGGGGAGCATGTTTCATCAAATTCCCAAGTTTATTTTGTTCTTAAATTTGTTGGCAGCTGAAAGTGGGGGAACCGATATAGATCCTCTTTGCAGTTACAAATTTTACCACTTAAGCAAACAGATTGTTTGCCACTCTCTTCTGTAATCATAACAATTGTGTTTTCTTCATTTCTGTTTAAAGACAATTCACTGTTTTTTGCTGGCAACTGCAAATGGTAATGAGATGGCCCTGGTGTTTGGAATCTGTTTCTGCTACTTCGTCGGCAGATTGGTGTTGACAGTGTTGTGCAGAAATGGTAAACACAGGTCTATCTGTAACATTTACAGATTAACATTCATCACTGTAGGGGAATGTGGGTACAAACCAGAGAAAACATCAGAGCAATGTATCCTTTGATAAGACTTTCCAAACGGGACCTTATTCTCCAAGTGTTTGCAAATGTCGAGGATGGTGTTCAGCAGACCAGTATTCAAATACAAAACAACAAAGTGTCTGGGCATGAACATTTACCAAACTGCGATTGTAGGTCCTTGCCTCAGCATAGCAAAAACATTTTGTGAGCAAGGTTTTTGGAAAATTGATCATGGGGGGAAAAAACTTCTACCTTCTTCTACCTCAAATGGGATTTATCAAACCATTTTTATGTAACATCAATCTTAAAGTTCAAAATAATCAGGATTAGTGAAATTAATATCTCTCATAATTATCTACTGTAATTCTGGATTTCTCGGGGTTGAGTCAAGTCCCTAACCAGGTTGAATTGCAGAGCAGGATTTGAATTTTCTTTTGTTGTTTATTAGGACTTTACATAAAATGAGAAGGTTTTCTCATTTCATATGGGATCCTGTGGTATAGAATATAGTGATTAAAATAATTTTGAGAGAAATACACTTCAGTAAGCATTTAACAAACCATTCAAGCTTTTTTTTTTTTATTTGATCTTATTTTTTGACCCCCAGCAATCTGAACAACAACATTGGGAAAATGTCCCAAATACAAGAGAACTCCAAGTATATTGTTTCTGAAAATATAACGGCATATGCTCACATGCAGTTTGCTAAGGGAAACCAATAATGAAATCTGAATGCCATCCAACTGCATTGAATAGCAAAAGCAATGTCAGCGCTGCCTTCCTTCTACTTACAATGATGATAGTACTCGGGTCACAGCAGTTGGGAAGTTCACATAGATATCATTACCAGTGAGTAAATAAGCTTTGTCTTGTGTGGTTCACCACTGTCTTTGGTTTAGACCACTCAGCCGTCGCCACTGTCAATTATCAAGCTACTGTAGTGATATTTGCTGCGTCAGATGCAGCTGAAGAATTGCGCCGAAGTTATTTCTGGTTCACAAGACCACCAGTGGCCCTGAGATAAGGATATAACTGTGATATGAATCTCAAACACATTCCACGTTGGAGTAGTTGATGGGTGGCTGTCCATAACCAGATTGTGTTTAAGAGAGAGAAACAAATGCAGGAAAGGGACCTGGTCCTGTCACCCGTCTGCTACAGTTTTTAATTGCAAAGCCTCAGTGTGCGGTTCGGTTTAGTGTATATATTTGGACTGAGTAGAATCCCAAGCAGACAGTGAGAACCTTTTTTTTAAATCAAACGGGATTGTTAACATTTTTTGAAGTAGGACTGGAGGATAGGAAAGAAAAGCATTCATGTGGGAAAAATAAAACAAGTTTTGCAAGTTTGAGGAAGCGAAACGTGGTTCTGCTCAGTGTGTGTTTGTGTTTAAATGCTTGCTGAGGTCTCGGGCATAAGAATAGCAATTTCAACCATGTACAAGTGTAAAGCTTGGGCATGTCCTGTTTTTTCTTTTTTGTTTTTTGTTTCTCTTTCTTTCTTGGCCCAGTTGGCTGGTTAAACAGAGGACCTGAAAGTAAAAGTGAGCCCGCCTGACCACCTGCCTTGGTTGACAACATAAACACAGCACAGCAGCAGCCCTGTCAAATTGTTTTAACCAAAATGACATCATGTCTGGAACAAATTAGGTCAGGACTTGATGGACGGCACTTATATAAGAGTAATGTATCCAATCGAAGCAAGTCTTCTTTAGAAAGCAGCCTACCTGTGTATAAAGCATGCTACTAGTTAAAATGCTAGGCATCTCTCCTCTTCTGTTGTTTTCTGACAAACTTTCCAGTTTTTAAATGCTGGTAAATTTAACCTCAGTCTTCCAGGTAATTCTTTTTTTCAGGGTAATAAAACATAAAGGCTGTCTTTATGATTCAGAGCAGTACTGTTGTAAGAATCATAATAATAATAGAAAAAAATCTATCTGACAAAACCTGAAAAATACAGAGAAGTTAAGCAGTGTGTGAGCGTTCTGTGAAATAGTTTATTACTGAACCGCTGCCATCTCAAAGACATTGTGCAAATGACGCACTGTGAGATTAATGCGAATGGCATTTGCACACAAAATCGTCTGTCTTTTTGCCAGACTAACCCAATTATAAAAATTCTTCTCAAAGGTTAAGTTAAAACCTACCAGCTCGGGCACCCTTTCGCTGTGAGATCTTTTTTAAGCTTATCTTTCTCCCTGCTTAAAGCTGCAGCGTACGGGAAAACCGGTGGTCGAAGTGGAGCAGAACACATGTACTTGTCTTTGGGAAGCCCTGCCACCCATAAACACAGGAAATAAAGCACACGCCATCCCTGACAGCCCTGACAGCCCCTTGCTTCCCTCATTAGCACAGACCATCCCCTCTCCGACATGCCACCCACCAACTCGAATGTACATCCCGTCTTCATCACTCTGGGTGTCTTCTACTATGAATAAATGTTGTAACTTTTTGACCCCCAAATTGCCTTTCTAACAGCTGGGGTTATCGCTATCCTGGTCTGGAGGTGTGTTTTGCATCTATGGTCCCCTTCTTTCCCAGGGCAAACATGCACCACGTTTCACCAAGTCCCTTGCTGGATGTTTGAGGGGGAGTGTGCTAAGGCTCATGCTAGCAGAACTAATGCAGAAGCTATCAGTAGGGTTTGCTGCCTATCAGCTTAAAAAGAATGCTTTTAAGAACAAAACTTTTTTTTTTAATTACCCATTATCAATTAGGAGCCTATTCCGTATCTGTACATAGCGCAGGCTTCTAGAGTTAGAGAATAAACAGTGTGTGGCTCAGCAGCTCTATCAAGCATTGCTTATGAATCAGGCACACATTAAATAATTATTAGAAAGGTTGACATTGTATTAGCAAGAGATGTCCTCCATTCATGCCCAATTTAAGCGGGGGTCTGTCCAGAGCCCCAGCCTTACATAGTATACCCGAAACTGAGCCGCAGTTGACTGGCAGCAGCTGCAGTTATGCTGTAATGTCAGGCTGGCTAGGGTGACCGTCTGTATGTGTCTCGCATTGCTCTTTGGTTATCACCCTCTTAGAGACTATTGGGTTAGTTTGGAGCTCCTCCAGGAGGTGTGTGTTTATCCTTGGAAAGGGGGGTCGCTCTTCGGTCAAGGTCTCTTGACCACAATCACTAAGGCTGCTGCAGCGCGCGAGAGATAGCTTTCCCATATGTGTGTGTTGTTTTTTTTACCAGGTGAGGCAAAACCTGCATCTTGGGTAATCTAGCCTCTTCCTCTTCTGAAATATACAGCACTGTTTTCTTTTCCTTTGAACCATAGAAATGCCTAGGGTTTTCTTTATGTAGTTGTGTTCAAAAGTAAGGGTTCTGGTAATGGCATGGTTAAGATAATAATAATAATAATTATAATACATCTTTATTTATACAACACTTTTCATGCTCAGTACAGCTATACAGACACAATATTTACAACAAAATAAAAAATATTATTATTATTATTAAAAATAAGAGTTAAAGCCATACTGTAGCGCAGATACCACATAAAACAATCATGCCTTTTGTCGTTGACATTATTGAGGCCATTTACGTTACAGTTTTGCACAGCTTTTTCTTGACTGGCAGTTTGAAATGCCTTTAATAACTCCAGGTTGGTGTCTAGTGTAGTTGCTAGCCAATATCTAAGCTTAGCGTCAGTGACTCAATGTTTGACTTTCTGCGGTTTCATTTGGCCTGCAAACCACAGGCAGCACACAGTGCATTGTTCTCTGTGTGGAGATGCACAGCTGAGTTAACCCATTGCTGCAGGGTTGCAGCCAGACTGCAGCACTTACAGAAAATTACATGGCCTGAATAAAGCCTGAACAATTGTTAAAGTCACACAAATCCAGGTGTTAAACTTTTGTGACTCTGCACAAAATTAATTTGTGGTATTATACCATGTGTCTTTAATTTCATTTAATTAGATTTGGTTTAACATTACACTCACCTAAAGGATTATTAGGAACACCATACTAATACTGTGTTTGACCCCCTTTCGCCTTCAGAACTGCCTTAATTCTACGTGGCATTGATTCAACAAGGTGCTGAAAGCATTCTTTAGAAATGTTGGCCCATATTGATAGGATAGCATCTTGCAGTTGATGGAGATTTGTGGGATGCACATCCAGGGCACGAAGCTCCCGTTCCACCACATCCCAAAGATGCTCTATTGGGTTGAGATCTGGTGACTGTGGGGGCCAGTTTAGTACAGTGAACTCATTGTCATGTTCAAGAAACCAATTTGAAATGATTCGACCTTTGTGACATGGTGAGTTATCCTGCTGGAAGTAGCCATCAGAGGATCTAGCATCAACAAGGCATTTTCGCCCACAGGACTGCCGCATACTGGATGTTTTTCCCTTTTCACACCATTCTTTGTAAACCCTAGAAATGGTTGTGCGTGAAAATCCCAGTAACTGAGCAGATTGTGAAATACTCAAACCGGCCCGTATGGCACCAACAACCATGCCACGCTCAAAATCGCTTAAATCACCTTTCTTTCCCATTCAGACATTCAGTTTGGAGTTCAGGAGATTGTCTTGACCAGGACCACACCCCTAAATGCATTGAAGCAACTGCCATGTGATTGGTTGGTTAGATAATTGCATTAATGAGAAATTGAACAGGTGTTCCTAATAATCCTTTAGGTGAGTGTATATTGCTAGGAATAGGTTACAACAGACGTTTTCACACCTTCCTAACTTTGCATACTGATATTTGTATGACTTTGAAGCACATTTATTTGTGCATAGCCTGATATACACATTAAAGCATGAATTAAAGAATGCTGAACTGTAAAAAATTAAAGGTTGTCCAAATATTTGTCTGCAACTAAGGCTTCCCAGACTGCCCCTGAACTGCAGCGCTGGACGTGTTATGTGTACATCAAGAGAATCTCTTCTCTGAATAGATGGCCTTTTTGTCCTGGCTACTCTTAAGAAAATGAGGGGGCCATATGCAAGGCCTGAATATGGCTTTGGCATCAAGGAAATATGACTATTTTATGATGAGTGTTTGCATTCCTCCTGCTCCTGCTGCCACAATTTTTCTAACCAGGGAATTTGAATTGGAAGATTTAATTGTCAAGCTGTTTTATATTTCAGGCTGGATGATAAACGGCTCGCTACGTGACCTTTATTTCCTCGCAGGCGTCCAGATCTGAGCTGCTCTTCTCAAAGTTTACTTATTGTAGCAGAATATCTCTAATTACTGGTATTCCATACATCCTACACATGTAAGACTTCAGAGGCAAGAGAGGAGAGGTCCTTCATGTTTCATGAGATGCACATATTCTTGATTAAGTTGTTTTCTGCTCTGCGTGATAGAGAGTACTGCCAATAAACAAGGGGGATTTCTACTTGACTAAACATTGTCTGGATGCCTGCAATTAAAGAGAAATCCTTCTTTCACTACAACATAGGCCGTATTCCTTTTTCTTAGTTTTGTCACTTGTCAAGCCAACTTCCAAAGCTGATTGTTTTAATGGAAAGCCTGTTTTTTGTATTAAACAAAGCCGCCAAGATATTTTTCGTCAAGATGGTAATAAATTCTCATCTTGCCAAAGGCTTGTTCTGAATCAGACTGAAACGTGGGTCCTTTGGTCTCTGGGTACCATTTAATCAGTCCATTATTTGACATCAAAAGTACACACTGAAATATTTTCAAAACCATTAACAATACTGAGCATGTGAAATCACATTTCTCTCAAAGCACTTTGTAGCTGTCACCTCTGTGCACACCTTTGCCTATCCATAGTAGAAAATATCTTAGACCCTGGATTCAACTAATTAAAGGTCTATCCACCCCTCGCATCCTGGAGCCCATGTTCCCATTGCAGGCACAAAGACCAGGTCTGTTGTGGCAGGCTGTTTCTTTTACACTTGGATCGGAATCTCCACCCCTGGTTGCAACACTACTGTGATCTTGTTTATGCACTTGCTAGTATGTCCATTTGCAGTTTGAACTGCATTTGTTTTCTGTCTGTCTGTTTTGTTGCCCAGTCCTTGAGAACTTTTATAAAGCACTGCAAAGCTCTTGCTTGGAAATGTGCAGATGCCTGCACTTAAAAATAAAAATGAAGTATGCTTTGGTCCAAAGGGGTACTTTTATCAAAATTATGGGAACTTCTGGATAAATACAAGAAACATGGCATTATCATTTGTCAGTGATCTTGTTGTTGGAACAGTGATGATTCCAAGGTTGCGCTTAGCTTTCTGGGAAATATCCTGGAACCGTGCCTGTTGACCTCTTCACCCCTTCTAGATCTTGGCTTGGGCTGTCCAGTCTGTATGTTTTCCACTTTAAGGCCACATTCCACAGCCGCGTTTGGCAAACAAAATATCTTGGCTAGTCTCTGATGTGAATCGCCCTCCGTCTTACACTTATCAACATTTGTACTCGAGACCTAGCTAACCCCACCGACCCATTTTGCATCGGCGTGAGACCCGGATCAGTGTGAACCTGTACACCTGAGGAACCATGAAATCAGCCCAGAACAGCCGTATTACACATTGTTTGTGGAATCCATAAAATATCTACCTGTTAGCAGATTCCGATTGCTGTCAGTTTTATGAAACAGGAGAATGAAGTAAAATTGTATCAAAATAATTAGTCTGAATCGTGTACAGATTTTTGGATGCCTCTTTCTAATAGCTATAATTTTTGTAACACTGACGAATTGACTGTCTTACTAAATGCATTATTCATCCATTTTGATTCCCTCAAAATCTGCAGTTCGGTTTGAATTAGCTTATCTGCAAAGTGTGCAGTTTTTCCTGGACATCACAGTGCATTCAACAGTGTCTGCATGGAAAACTCATTTAATAAATATGGAGTTTAGCATTTTTCACTTCAACTCTGACCTAATACATATTCTTGCTGAGAAGGATTTTTTCCTATCTATAGATTAGGTAAATGGATTACATTTAGATACAAATTCAAACCACACATGATGCTCAAAAAGTTTCTCTTTTGGTTTGAGTGACTCGGTCTGCTACTGCCATCTAATGGGAAGTTGGCTACAAATGTGCCTGGTACCCAAGAACACGTGTGTGTGACAGATCATTACCCTTGACGGTCTTGGGCTGCTCCAGCGTCCGTCCACTTCTAAGCAGTAAAATAGTTGAGCTCTGAAGGTTTTCATATCTTCTCCCCATAAACCAATGTGATATACCAGATTCAGAAGCTATGGAGGAGGGAACTGAGCAATTAAGACTTCACTAAAGAAAGGAGATGACGGAGTGTGAGATGGTCCAATATCAGCCTCAAGGGTTTTGAAGGAATTGCTGAGATTGCAACCATGGATATAGTGGAGGTAGACATGGAGTTTCAGGTACAAGTCACATTCACACAGCATCTGCTGGGGTGGAGATGAGAGGCATTTGGGTTTGTTTTTTATTTTTGGTGGGGGGGATTTTACTTTTTCTCTTTTGTTTTGTTTTGTTTTTACTATGCCTACTTCACAGAGCAGTGTTTATTCTGTTTTATGACTGTACTAAGAATCCCACTAAGGAAGCTCTGGACTGTCTTCCTGTTTTCATGAAAGCTGCATATAAAAAGGTTTAATATAGTCCGCCATAATCATTTTGGCACTACTTCGGTACGCCTCTTCACTCTGAAATGTGTAATATTATGAATAACTGTGATGTTTTAAATTTTTTTGCTTTTTTACACCATCCATGCAAGTGTTTTAAATGCTGTCACTACAGTCCGTTTGTGCTTGGCTCCATTGAAAAGCACAAGTGCCGTGTGGGGGAAGAACCTTCTCCTGCATTGTAAACTCTATAATTCTAGATTTCTGTTTACAAAATTTAACGGCCAAACAAAAAGATAATCCAGCGTTCTCTTAAGGGAGACACTGGGACAACCAAACAAAAACAAAGAGTTTTGATTTATGGTCGCAATGAATGTTCAAGGTCTTTGTATTCTTTTGCTGCCAGACTCTACAAAATGTCTTGGCATCTTTCTTGTTTACACATATTCCATTATTTGTGTTGTTTTCTTCTTTTCACCAGGCTCTTAATGGTTTACTTTATGGGGGGTTATCAGTGGTCATGTTCGTTTATTTTGGTCAAATGCATGCGACGGGGAAACTTTTTAGTCACAGCAGTCCAATAAAATAAGTTTCATTCCCTCATTGACCTTTTTTTTTTTTTTTTTTTTTTTTCTACTGCATGAATAAATTTCTTTTGATTAATTGCTTTTGTGTTTATAGAAACTGGCACCAGGAGTTAACCAGTTTGCCTACACCTGTGTACAAGATCACCCCATCTGGACCAACCAGCAGTTCTGGGAAGCTACATTTTATAGTGAAGTACAGAATCAGATCAGATCCCTGTACCTCACAGCAGCAGAGGACAAATCAGGAGCAAGCATTAAACTAAAGGTAAACCATCTAAAGTGACCCATATGTGTGTGTGTGTGTGTTTGTATGTGTGTGGTGGTGGTGGTGGTGGTGGTGGTGTTGTTTATTTGTCCTGAAGTATTAACTCCTCATTCGTTCTTTAGAAGTGTGTCTGGACAAATCATTGTTGAAAAAATAAATCAAAAGCCTAAATTCCAACATTCCTAATTCCAAATTCCTAAATTCCTCCAGTTAGTTTGTCACACTGCTGCTTATGGCCAAACCCATACCATGGTTAGTATGATTCTGGGACTTTTCATTTAAAGAGGGAAATGTGACTCGCTACAGGCACTTCATTTAAAAAATGAAAAGAAATAGCAGGGCAACTCACTACATGTGATCCGACACCTTTCATTCCCTGATGCACAGGAGCGGGGACCCGTCAACATGGCAGCGGACCACGAGAGGACAGCTATGGACCTGGCGGCCGAGCAGCTGCGCGCCTGGCCCGGCCTCAGCAAGGAGAAGCAGCTGGTGCTGGTGCAGAACGAGGAGAGCACCGTCTTCAGCCAGGCCATCCACTACGCCAGCCTCATGGTCTACCTGCTCGTTCCCCTGGACACCAGCAAGAACAAGCTGCTGCGGACCTCGGCAGTCGGGGACTGGGAGAGCGGCAGCAACAGCATCGTCACCAACAGGCAAGGGCAGGGGATTGAAACGCTACAATTGGTCTAGTGTCCATGTAGTCTGTCTGTTGCCCGCGGTCCTTGATTTCTGCCAACCTCAGTTCCTGTGGCTGCAGGAACTAGAGATCCAAGTCTGTTCCTCTTACAGGACCGTGTCTAGGCATTTTATTATTATTTCTTTAAAGCAGATTAAAAACAACTAAGAGGTAGAATCCTGTGACTTCCACTAACCAGAAATTAGAGGTTGGAGAAACCCCTTTGTGTTGTTTTCCCAGAAAGTGGAGCCTGTTTGCCAAGACACTTCCTCAGCAGAGGCTTTTTTACTTTCTGTTTCATTGTATTCGCAAACAGTAATCACTGCAGAGCTAATAACTAATTGGACCGACCCCCGTGCTGTGTTGATTGAGGGGAAAAGCCAGCACATGGGACAGGACATTAACCTTGTCATTAACACTTGCAGAACAGCTTACAAAAGCAGGTTTATTTCCCCTCAGAGAATCACATTGGGATTTATCCTGGCAGGCCTCTAAACAAGATATGATCACCATGAGAATTCACTTTTTAACGATACAAGACTTAAACCCCTGTACCGTTTTGGTTCACACTTTTGCAACCTTGTGACTCCTTCTGTGCCATTAGCAGCCTGACCGCTCTGTTCCCACAGCATTGCCGGCAGTGTGGCCGAGAGCTACGACACAGAGAGCGGCTTTGAGGACTCGGAGAACAGCGACATCGCCAACTCCGTGGTGAGGTTCATCACGCGCTTCATAGACAAGGTCTGCACAGAAAGCGGGGTCACTCAGGACCACATCAAGAATCTGCACAGCATGATACCAGGTATGTACGCTGCTCCCTCCCTCACTGTGTGCCGCCTTGCTCGTCGCTGCACGCTCCCAGCACAACATCCAGACCCATCCGTGTGATTATGCGATGATCCCGCTGTCACTTGTTTGAATGCAGTTGAGGCGTTTCAAGGCCTCCCAGAAAGCTAACGTCCCACGCACGTTTTCAGGTCACGAGATCATCCTGCAGACACAATCCCAGCATAGATCTGTGCCAGGAATTAGATCTGCTACATGGTGCCCTGTAGAGGAACTGAATGTGGCGAAAGTATGACCATTCTTCTTCTCTTACTTTTTATCTTCATTGTAGGCATTGTGGCCATGCAGATGGAGACTCTGGAAGCAGTTCATCGGGAGAGCCGGCGGCTTCCTCCCTTACAGAAGGCAAGTAGACGCCACAGCTTGGGCCTAAACTTGGCCGGGTTATAGGAGAGTTAGGACCTACACAGGCAAAAGTGAATTATTTGTTCACATGGGGTTTCTGCATCTGGTGATGGTTTCTTTCCAAAGACGTGCTGCTTTCATACTCTGTATAAGCACAGTGTCGATCTTAATTATAAAAAATACTAAAAGGCCCAAGTTTGTTAAAAAAGAACATCAGCCTGCCTCAGAACAGCAACAGATCAGCTAATGGAAAAGACTTGGTTTGTATTCACGCAGGTCTTCTGTGTCATGAAAAGTGATAGCTTGTTCTGCACCATTTGCATTATATATTGAACAATACACACATTGACTTTGAGATCTGCTGCCTTATCAGTTCATCTCTTGACAAGGTGTTGCACAAGGTGTAACTGTAGTATGAACCCAGACAGACTTCTGTCTCTGCGGAACGTTTTTGTCTGCACTTTTCTTGCCATCTGTCTGACATTAATAGAACAGACCATATTACCCCTGTTTGTTGCCAGTAACATATTGAATGTTATGAACTCTGTAAATAATTGTGAGAATGACCCTTGTGAGCCATCATGCTGAATATTTATGGTGAGTTCTGCTGGGTCTGCCCTCGCAAGTGAAACCTGCTACCGATTTGGCTCAAGTACAGTTAGAAAAAGGAGGGGGGTAGAAAAAAAACAGTGTCACTGTTGAGGAGTGTACTTAAAACAGGGCTACAGCGCAGGACAATATGTCATTCTGAAATCTGATGACTTTTCACCACCTATTTGAGAAGGCCCTAATGGCCTTTGCTCTCTGAATCCCCACAGCCCTTAAAACTTTAGAGAAGAACCAGCTGGCAATCTGTCTAGGTGCGCTGGGACTTAAAGCTCATTTATCATACGTGATTTCAGCCCATAAAACCCCGCTGAGACCGTGTTCATTGTGATGTTTTATCTGGAAGAAGAGGGATTTATGATTTCAATAAAGAACGGCTGGTCAAGGCTTACTGGAAATGGCTTTTGACACTCAAAACGATCGTACCTCTGCTCTCAAATAAAAAATCTGTGAATGTTGCTTCAGGTTCTGTAAATTATCTGTGAGAAATATTTCATTGGCTTTGAAAGCCCTCCGAGGTAGCGTTTGGCCTGTTCCCCCTGTGCTCACATTGTTCACATGGACCTTTAAAGAAAAATGTGAGAGACATGCTGTGGACATTGTAGCCAACCACTCAGCAGATATAGAAACTGCACTTTGACTTCAAATTGTGAAATGTGGCAGTGGTCCACTCGCTGGTTTTCCAGACAAAGAATGTATCTGTCTTTTAATGTATTGTTGCATGCATCACTTCTCAAGAATGCAATGCTCGTGATCAAACTAGAGGAGATAAAATAATAAAAAATAAGAGGGGGGGAAAAAAGAAGGATTGAAATCTGGCACGTTGCTGGAGCGTAATGGGAACATCAACACAGGATAATAAAATAATGGTTGGCATTCGCATCATCAGTCTTCACAATGCACAACAGTGCTATAAAATCGTACCCTTATTATTGTTGAGGAGGTTACCATTTGATACTCCTTAAGTTAACCCCTACAAAATAAATTAAGATCTGTGGTTTTAGAGGTATGGAAAATGCTGATTTATGTTTCTACATAAACCATATATCGATATATACTCTTATAAGTATTGGTAGTAATAATTTGTCACACTGTATGTAGATCTTTGTGTATCTTTTGTTAATTTAACCTGTACAACATCAACTATGCTTATAAAAGTGATGGTAAAAGTACAGTGGTCACATGTCTGTCTGTTTTCTTTCCCTTGTGAATTTACAGCCTAAGATCCTGCGACCACCCTTGCTTCCCGGAGAGGAGTTTGTGTCGGAGGGCCTGCGCGTGATCCTAGATCCTGATGGCCGGGAGGAAGCCACGGGGGGTTTGCTGGGTGGGCCACATATCCTGCCAGCAGAAGGTGCCCTCTTTCTCACCACTTACAGGATCATCTTCAAAGGCACTCCTCACGACCCCCTAGGTACAGTGTACCCTCAGATCTGAAGGATGAGTTATTTAAGAATAGACGCAAGTCTTCGCTCAAGTTCCTTAGCTCGCTAGGCTACGTCTGGGCCTTCTGTCTGTTAAGGAGACAAAGTAACTTGAGGCCCATGCAGTGTGGCTCTGGTTTTAGCAGCCTGTACATCACTGTAGAGGACCGTTCTTGACACTGCTTCATTCGAAGGCTCTGACATCCTGTCCGGTTGGGTTCACAGTGGGCGAGCAGGCGGTGATTCGCAGTTTTCCTGTCTCCACACTGACCAAGGAGAAGAGGATCACCATCCAGAACCAACTGCAGCAGAACATGCAGGAGGGCCTCCAGATGAGGTCGGCCTCCTTCCAGGTACTTTGTGAGCTCTGGTGTCATTACATCGTTCGTGCCGAGGTGAAGTGATGATGAAATTTACATTCATGGAGTTCTTATGGAGCTTTGATTTAATACCAGTACTGGACTGCTATTTTTGTTTCCTATGATATGGTATTTTTTGTGCCAGCTACTGAAGTCATCGGCACCTGAACTTGAATTCAGATACCTAGTTGGAAATCATTTTGAGCATCTTATACTTATGCCAATTTTATTTTTTTATTGTGAAGGTGAAAGTGTCCAATGGGGCATTATAAAGTGTCTAAGTTGACCCTTGAATAATTTAACACTTCAATAGACACAGAATTTCAGATTTGCAAAACAAAATTACACGCATATATATCATATTATATGTGAACAATATCCAGTGTAGGTTAGTTATATAACACAAAAATGTTTATTCATTATTGTAGGATACAAAACCTGTGTTTTTGTGTTGTGTGGCTTTTTTTTTTTATTTTAGTAATTGCATGTGCTTGGGTGTTTCATAATACGTAAACTGCTATAAAATCTTTACGATCCTATCTTTTTTCTGAAGTTGACAATAAAAAACGTATTTTGGAGGACATCGTATTGTATCATCAGCTCATCTGTAGTTCTGCAAAATGAATTTGCCAACATGTGGTGTCTGGCGTGTATTATCATTCTTTATTTAAGATTTGAATTCCTCCAGGGAACTCTCCTGAGGTTTCCTTCACTGTAACGCAACAAAAGAAGTGAAATAAGAAATAAGACCTTTTTAAAAATGTAAAGAAAGGGCAACATAGGGTCAAAAGAACATAATGTAAGGATAATTTTATCCTTTAAATTCATAATGTAGTCTTATCAGATTGTTTTATGTGCTAGATATTTTTAACCATTTCTTAACATGGTGATAGAAAAGGGATGTCCCGTACATTGCTCATGCAGGATGTTTCTCAATACAAACACAGATTTCATACTATTACACTTTACAGTGTATAACTTTTTTCTGTTGATAGTTTTATTACGAGAGTCAGTGTGAAATTTGTCAGCTTCATTAAATCTCCTCCTTATTTGCAAACATTTTCCCAGGCCTCTACTGAACTTATGCATGATACTATATATATTTTAACCTATTATTGTTGTCTTTTTCTTATTTTGCTTGCTTCTTTGAACACAGCTTATAAAGGTAGCATTTGATGAAGAAGTAAGCTCCGAAATGGTGGAGATCTTCAAGAAACACTTACAGAGGACTCGCTACCCCCAGTCCATCTTCTCCACATTCGCCTTCGCTGCTGGGCAGACTGCCCCCCAGCACATTGTCCCCAAGCAAAAGGAAAAGAACACCTCCTTCCGGTAGGCCAAAGGGCAAAGACAACATTCTCCTCCAAGAAATGCTCGAAAAGGGGCCTCAAAGATAACAAGACAAGGCCTCTTTAGAGGAATGAAAAGTTTCTTCAACTGAGAAGAAAAATAAAGGTTTGTTTTCTGTGTTTTTTTTATTTGTGTCAAAGCACACTCTCTAAGACCATTGTGAAGGGGGCCAAAAAGGCTGGGAAGATGACAATCGGGCGGCAGTATTCAGCCAAGAAGAAGACCGGCACCCTGGTGGATGACAAAGGGAATCGCACAGCCTGGAATGAAGACGATGATATCTCCGGTATGCATTCAAAGTCGTTTACAGCTCCTCCAAAGAAGGGCAAAATAATGGAGAGAGAGAATTCTAGGCGTTGCTGAACCCCGTTACACCCCATCCTCCGACAGTGGCAGCAGATATGCATTGTGGGATAAAGTGCGGGCTGTGCTGTGTATGGGCTGCGGCATGTGACGTTTCCTCTGTTGTTGTGTTTCAGTGTCAGACGACGGCGAGCTTCCCACCAGCAGCACGCTGAAGGCCTCGGAGAAGTCCACCATGGAGCAGCTTGTGGAACGAGCTTGTTTCCGCGACTACCAGCGCCTAGGCTTGGGCACCATTAATGCCAGCTCCTCACGCCAAAAGCCAGAGCAGTTCAGGGTCACCGCTGTCAACAGGATGTACTCCCTGTGCCGCAGGTCACAACTCTTAAATTGTTGTTTTTGAAACTGAAATCACGCTGATATCAAAGACACATAATGTAGGGTAGGTCGTGTCAGTACGTCATAAAAATATATAATTTTAAAATAAAGTGTGTGTGGGGGTGTTATAAATGTAAACTTGAGCAGCTTTTGGTACGTTTTCTACACAGTTTTAACAGTGCATTAAGTGTGAGACACACTTGGAGGGGAATATGGTGAGTCTAGAAGATTGTAGCAAGCCCTGTATCCAGAGAGACCGCAAAACCATGGTTAAATGTTATTCCAACACAGCTACCCCGGCTTGCTGGTGGTGCCCCAATCCGTGCAGGACAACAGTCTACAGAAGGTGGCCCGCTGCTACCGGCACAGCCGCCTGCCTGTGGTCTGCTGGAGACACTCCAAGACCAAGGCCGTGCTCCTGAGGTCGGGTGGCTTCCACGGCAAGGGAGTTGTGGGGCTCTTCAAATCCCAGAATCCCTCCACTGCAGGTAGGAGAGACACCGCCTTGCTGTCTCCGGCAGAGTGTGTTTAAACCACGATACAAGCCTCCTGCAGTAGTTTGTTTTTGCTGTGTTTTATGTGTTTTGGGTGGGTTTTGTGACTTTTCTAATTTGTAAAAATAAATGTAATGGCATTGTGCACTTCATTAAGAAACTGCCTGTAATGGAAGCTGGAAACTGCTTTGTTTTTCAGTGGAGGATTTAAAATGTGAATGTTTTATATGTAAGACTAAAATAACTAATTAAGTTATTAATGGACAACTAAAACATCATGAAACATCCCTAAAGAGGTCCACATATGGTCTATCCCCATGAAGTAAAACAAAGCACAAGCTTCAGGACTAAAACTTCACATTGAGCACCATGTAAAAAACAGCAGCAGCTCTTATTTTGTGTATGTGTGTGTGTGTGTGTGTGGTGCGCTTTGTCAGCTTTCACTTCAGACGGATGCAGTGTGGGGGAATGAGAAGCCTGGCGTAGATTAACCGTGCTGAATGATGGCTGTTAATGCTTTCTAGCTCCTGCTTCATCATCCGAATCCTCCAGCAGCCTCGAACAGGAGAAGTACCTTCAAGCCATACTGAATGCAATCCCCATCTACTTCAAAGTGAACGGCAATAACACTCTCACAAACCGCCCTCTCATAGCCTTGTCCCCAGGTACACTCGTGGTATTCGAATCCTGTCCTTTTTTGCCTTCATTCTTTTCTTTAATTTTCACGTTTTCTCACTTCCTTCAGGTGTCCTTCTGTTATATCTTCCCCTTACTTTGCTATTCTTTGTTGTCTTTTTTTATTTTCATTTTTGTTTGTATTGCTTCCTCCTTTCCAATAGTTGTTTGTTTTTTCTTTTTCTGTTCTACTGTTTGTTAGTTTTTTTCAGTTTTTATCAAGTTTGAAGGCATTCATTGCAATATTTCCCATTATAACAAGGAAAGGACATATAGAGTTCACCTATTGCTGTGTAAACTTCCCTTTGCTTCACTTACCATTTTTTTGGGAAGGGTTAACATTGATACCTGTGAATGAGACCTTTACTTCAGCAGGTTGTCTGCTACTTTGGTGCATAAAACAGTGCACATTGGCATTATCACTATGGCTTTGGGTAATATTTGTACTATGAAACGTGACTTGCGACCCAACCCTTAATCAAACGGTATAACATGTTTTCTAAAGACAACAAGCCATGCACACTTCAGTTCACTTAAGACTCAAATGCCTTTTTATATGAACTCGGCCTAATCCTGCTTAATCTTGTACAATGCAGACACCTTTCCTTCCCTGTCGTTTTCTACTTTGATTTGTTCTGTGAAAAGGTGCTGCTGTTCTCATGTATGGCACTTTGTTTTTGAATCCTGTGTAGGCAGTGAAAGGCGAACGTCCAGAATGCCAAAGGTGACGCCTGTGCATTTGGACGTGCACTTCTCCAACAGCTTTACAAGAGGAGGTGAGCACTCGAGATCCAGTTGAAAAGCTCCAGCGTCCGCAGTAGGGGCGTAACAGACAAGGTTTTAACCTCTGAGTGCATACAAAATATGTAAATGAAAAACGTTAAAAGTATATGCATGGGGGAATAAATAGTTACCAAACAAGACAGTGTGTTCCAGCTTAGATTGTTTTTGTTTTTGTATATCAGATTTACAATATGATCCCATGTCAACTTTCCTGTGACCTTAGTGCAGGTCAAAATAGTTGATTGACAGTGCTTAATAGACTCTAGCATTACTGGGTGAGATTTCTATTGCTGATAGGGTCTGTATACCAGAGATCAAAAGTTACAAAGGGTAAAAATACTGGGACCAATAAAGAACTCTAGACCTCTATCTATTTTCTTTTCCTTCGTGTCAACTACCCGAGCTGTGAGAAAAAACAGCCCTGTCCTGTCTTGTCCGCCCTCTCTCCAGTTTATCTGTCCTGTATGTTTTCGTCTTTGGCCCGAGCATGTTCTTGTGGTTTCAGTGTTGTTGTATTCAGTCTGAAAACAACCAGTCACCACGGGGTTAAACTAGTTCACCCACAGAAACCATGACCACATAAATATTTAAATTGTGCGTTCACTCGCAGCATGAAACACTGTGACTCAAACATGGAAGCATCTCGTGATTGTTGGCTAAATTACATTTTTCAGACAGATAATGTATATTAAAATGTCTGTGTTTTCTTTAGTTTTTTTTCAGTGTTCCCCAGCTCCCCACCCTGGGTGACAAAGCACATATCCCTAAATGTCAGTAAAACAAAATTACACAATTCAAATTACCAGAACATAAAGACTTAAAAAATTAAACACAGCTATAAGTTTTTTTGGGGGGTGGGGGTATCTAGATGTTATCACAACATTACATATAACCCTAAAAAAGCCACTGCCCTTACCTCATCCTCTCCCATTTGCCATCCTAATGTGAAGAAATGCATTTGGAGCAGTTTATCTGCTAAGGGGGTTCAGTAAGATATTCAGGGATCATTAGTAATGAAAACCTGACTACCCTGCAGCTGCACCAAAGATCATCACTCCTTACCACATAATGTGAAAAAATGAATTGCTGGATTGATCAACAGCCTAAGTGCTCCCAGGCTAAGTGTGTCGGTGATTAAGGATTGCCTGTTGCATTGTGGACCTCCAGGATGAGAGCTAGCCTTTAAATTATCATAACTACAAATCTTTTCAATGATGTGCACTTAGTACACTATTATTTACTTCACCAAGAAACCTTAAAATGTGATGTTATGGCAACAGACCCATATGACCTGAAGGTCTTGCTTATTTGGCAGATGCATTTCACTGCATCTCACGAAAGCATCCATCAGCCCGTGGCAGCTGTTATGAATAAGCCTCTTCGATTCAGATGTATTAATGAGGAATGGCAGGGAAGAAAATATTCATTACAAGTCATCAAATGAGTGTTATACTTTTGTCAAGTCATTTTGAAGGTGCTGCAGTAAATCTGATACTGACTCTGGATGTTTTCAGTGTGTTTCTCCATTGCTGCGTGGCAGTGCACTCTCTGATTATGTGCATCAGTGTAAATAGTCAAATCTACATCTCTGTAACACTTTCGCTGTAGTAGGAAGATATTTGGACGCACAAACATGACCTAAATAGATTAAATACATCTTGTCGCCCTCCTGCGCACATATGCTATGCCTTTTTGTTGTCTTTTGAAAATTGCTGCTAATGATTTTGCAGAAGTGTGTAATTACGTTTGTATCCGAGTCTCTCAAGTCTTCTTAACCCTTTCACTGTCAGAAATGGAAGCAGAGAATTCAAAACAGCTGCAGACTCTAGTTACTGGCACCCGAAAAAAAGGTGCAGGAAATTATATATATAAATTCCCATTTCAGAATACTGATCGTGTGTGGTTGTATTGGCTTTAACTGCCCAGATCAGCTGAGAGTCAAAGGGTTAAGTGCGTCTCTGTGTTTGTGATTTCAATGTGATGACTTGATATTTCTGTGCCTTCTCCTCCCTGCCCTGCTCTTGACCTGCCAGTGCTTGGCTACAGGGACAAACTGTTCACTCACTCAAACCAAAAACCTGCATCTAAGGGACGGATCCAGAATCAAGGTATTGCTTGACTGTCTTGTGGGGACACCATCTCCCTGCTGTGTCTTCACTCCAATCTCCCCTGTCTCATCCACAATATCAGCCACATTCCTGTTCACATTCTCTCCTGCCATCGCTGTCAGTTTTCGATTCCTAACTTCTAACAAGAGGCATATGTTTATTTAGTTATAATACCCCGTCTTGCAATGTTTGTGATTTAGTTACATAAGAAAACACTGTGGTTTTGGTGCATGGCCAGCTCATCTTTCTCAAATAAATATGCATCCAGATGATGGACACAGGACCATCTTTTCCTAATGTAAAGCAGATGGATCAATTTTCCATTTAGGTTGTCAAGAGATGTTTATTAGCCAGCCCACTCCCTTTTTTGGCAAAGTTGGCTATAAATGTATGCATAACATATTTGACTATATAGTTTCATTACAACTAACTTTGAAAGCACATTAGATCATTCTGAAATTAATTCTTGAATGATAACATTGTGATGTGAAGTGATTTATCATCGTTTCATTAACACTGGGAACGTGTTCCAGAGATGCGTTCGAGGGAGGTAAGAGTGCGGACTTGTAGGAACCATGTTAAAAAGTGTATTTATTTACACTCGACTCTTTATAATTGCATACCGGATAATTGCACTATGTTTTATTGCATAGCAAGCAGCTGGGCACGTTTTAAATGTTTATTGGAAACATGCTTCGGTTAAATGCATTTCGTTTTAATGCGTAATTGATGTGGTCCCATTCACAGTTTTACAATGGATTCTACACCTGATCATTGCATAGTGCTGTCCACTACAGTCAACTTCACACTTTATTGCTTTACCTGCAATCTAATATTTTCCTACTGACAAAAGGGCCTGCAGTTACTGATTTATAATTTTAGGCTCTTGTCGCAATAATAGCCACAGCCCACTGTGCACTGTATGGTGATGAATCTGATTTATACGCATGTACGTGTGCGCATAGACTATATTGTCTCTGAATTATATTTTAATCACTCGTTCCAGATGAAGTGCATGACCTCACGGCAGTCCCGAGCCTTTGCAGTTATCCAGAGTCGGCTGTATTGTACTTTTGCTACTGTCGCCTGAGTCCGTTATTTTTCTCTCCGTTGTCCTGAAGGTGTCTGGGCCAGCCTGCGTTCCAGCAGCCGCTTCAGTCACCAGCCCGCCATAGATGTTGGAGCCAGACTAGCGGGCAAAGACCTGCCCCCCTCCGTGGGCAGCGAGAGCCTGCAGAACCAACTGCTCCAGCAGCAGGCTGCCCTCTACATATTCGGGGAGAAGTCCCACCTGAGGGTAAGGAGAGCCGAGTGGATCAGTTGGGCCGGGGTCGGATGTGCCATATGTAGGGGGGACACGGGGGAAAGGGACAGACACTGTGGACAGCTGTGGAGGCCTACAAGGCCCGTTTCAGCCAGTTATCTGTGAGTACAAGTTAGTTTTGTGTGGTGTTCGGGCTGACAGGCTAAGTGGTTTCCTGCTGATTTTGGACCATGAAGCTGAGAAACCACAGAGCAAGAACATTTCAGTATGTAGTCATTTTCCCATTTACTTTGTTGCTCTTTAATATTATTAACTGACCTTTTAAATTATAGCCAATTCTCCATTTAATTTACAATGATCCTGCTCGCCTGCAAGTAATAAAAAAGTATATCTATACATGTCTGTGTGTGGGTATACACACGTGTGGTGGTGTTCAGATTATGAGCCTGAAACTGATATTATAATAAGAAGGAGGTTGTATTTGTATTTGGCAGGGAAGTGTTTAAAGCCTTGTGAAAGTGTTGTGGTTACTGGACCTATTTGGTGCCTTGGCTGGCTTGGTTCTGGTATGAAATGATAGTCTGTTCTGCTGACATTTTATAGCATTTTATTTTTTGTTATTGAAGTTATGTTGGTGTCTTTTTTTTAATTGCTGAAGAAAATAATCTACACGTGGACAGATGTGTTCTTCACAGCATTTATCGCAGTCATTGTCTGTTTACTGCAGTCCATTCTATAGTTATCTGAGCGTGCCAGATTAAATATGTATGAGTGATCATAAATTAGGGTAATTTTAAATCTTATTTTAATGCGCCAGAGATCTCTTAGGAATACGACTGTGACGCACCGATGGGTTCTCAGGGCGGTGATGGAAGTTATGTCACTCATGGTCAACCCTGTTCTTTCTGAAGGGCTTCAAGCTTGACATGGCTCTGAACTGTGAGCTGGTGCCTGTGGACTTTGCCGACACGCGGCAGGTGAAAGGTGCCTTCAAGAAGCTGCTGCGCGCCTGTGTGCCCAGCTCGGTGTCCTCCAACAGTGAGGACACGTTTCTCAGGGCCCTGGAGGAGTCGGAGTGGATCCTGCAGGTAAGAACTGCATAACAGCCTCCCGGGCTGCCACATCCCACCCGGCGTGCGCGGATGAAAGAGTTCGCAATCTTTCGTTTTGTTTCTAGTTTTTGTTTTTCCTCAGCTTCGTACTACAATAAAACATTAATGAATTCAACTGTGCATCAGGGGCCATGTGAGTAATTGGTCTGGCATACCTGTAATTCTTTCCACTCTTTAAGTGTGAGAATGTCACTTGATAATATCTCGCAGCTCTCTGCCCAGACAATCAAGGGGTCTCTAGCTGGCAATTTAGCCAATTCAATCTGAAACTGAGTGATTTTCTTTTGTTTTTGTTTTTTGTTGTTGCTGCTGCTGATAACCTGGCCTCTGCTGTCTCTCTCAGCTCCACAAGCTCCTGCAGCTGGCTCTGGTTCTGGTGGAGCTCCTGGACAGTGGCTCCTCAGTGATGCTGAGCCTAGAAGATGGTTGGGACATCACAACACAGGTACACGACTGAGAAAACCACCACGGCGTTCGCTCAGCTCACAGTGGTGCAGCACAGCTAAGCCTGGTTTTATTTTGAGGAGGGGAGATTGACTGTGGTTTCATTTTTATTGCATTTCTTTCAATTTGCCCAGTGTGCAAGTTTTATATCATTTTTATCCAAATCCAAATTATGGCACATTTTTTTCATATTAGTATTTTTACATGACATCACATTTTCCATAAAAAGGCTGTAAAACGGAGAGAAAGTGTGCATGGAAACAGGACAGTAACCTTGTGTCATTTTAGAGTGTTTATTCGGCTTGTGAAGCTGTCAGTCTGTGATGTCGAAATTGAAAAGATTGCCTCGAGCCAGAAAAGTAACAGTACCGTATATTCATGTGGTGTTGCATTGATTGACTTGATAAACCTGATTTTTGGCAAATTTAAGCAGCTGCGTTTGCTTTCCAATGCAATAAATAATAATTACAATGGAGACACAGTTATGTGCTGAAGTTGCTTGCGTTGCGTTTTTGCTTGTTATTTTACATTCTTCATTTTGCCGTACCCTTGTATACAGAATAATGGATGGCTGACTCTCTATAGCAAGGCTGTGTTTCATCAAGAGAAGTGAAGCCAGGAAAAGACTTTGCAGCTCAAGACCTGCCTTCACTTGTCCAGATGGGACACCACCTTGTTTAGGGAATGTCTGTTTTTAGCAGAAAAATTAATAAACAAAGCTGCAGTTTAAACTGTTGAGCTATTTAAACTTTTTAAAATATTAGAATTGTTACAGTTGTAAATGGAGTTTAAACTCAATCTTCTGTTGTACCTGTTGTAACATTTGAAGGCTCCATAAAAAGTGATTTTTCGCTGTCTATGGTAGAGGTGCTTCAAACACAACTCACTAGCTCACACCACTCTGAATGGAAAGTCTGATTAGTCTCCATCCTACTGGAGTAAGGGAGAGCGAATTTACAAAAATATTATTTTACATTTTGGTCAGTTAAAAGCATTGTGCCACCTGCTGGTTAAATTTAGAAAATAAATTTAGCACAGAGAACATGGTTTCTGAAATGGGCTTTCCCCCCCCCAATATGCCAAGCTGTTAACTTAAATGCTTTTTGCAAACTTGGATCACCTACATGTGTCTCATTTGAAGTAGCCAATGAAACAGCTTGTCCATTATAGACATCTGAAGGAGAACACCTCCTCGTGTGGAAGCCCTATCAATTTTATTCCACAGCCCAGGACAGGAGAAAGCTAAAGCTCAGAAAAGACTTTCTCATCATGCCTCATTTGATGCCAAAGCCAGTACATTAATAACCTTTACTTATGAATGTTGTATTTATTTATTTATTTTAAACCAGGTTGTTTCCCTAGTCCAGCTGCTCAGTGACCCCTTCTACAGGACTCTGGAAGGCTTCCAGGTCCTTCTGGAAAAGGAATGGCTGTCCTTTGGTCATAAGTTCAGCCAGCGCAGTAACCTGACTCCCAGCAGCCAGGGCAGCGGATTCACCCCCATCTTTCTGCAGTTCCTGGACTGTGTGCATCAGGCAAGCATGAGGAACCTCACATCTTCAGCTCTCGCATTGCTCATCGACGCACTGTGCTTATAAAATGTGGTCATTGCATATTTGAATGCTTATGGATATTTTTTTTGGGGGGTGGAGCAAACATTGTTATTTACTAAATACTAAGACTTTCTCAAAACCACCTCAATATGTTTCCTTCACCGCAGAGCAGTTTTCCGATGTCGTTGGAATCAGAATTTCACCTGCCTAGAAAACCACCCTTGGGTGCAAAGACGTTTCTCAAGGGTAGAATATGTTGTAAGCGTTCATGAGTCTCACTCGTTGCTTGCAGATGTATTTTCTCTCATTTCCTACTGAAGTTTATTTGACAGTTGTCAGCATACCAGAATGATCCAAGTGGACACTCTCCTGTTAAGTAATGCAATGGACTAAAATCAGACTATTAAAAGGTGACTAAATGAGAGACGATTTCTGGTTGGGAGGAGTCCCTATGGGAACAGATGAAGCTCAAGTAACAGGAACCGTGTCTGCGATTAAGTGCTAACTTTAGAGAAATGCAATGGTGTCTCCAGAGTCTTCTAACACTAATTCAGTACACTTACATCAACACATAGTTTCTGTATTTGCCTTTTGAAATGTACATTTTAAGTG
The DNA here is from genome assembly GCF_036373705.1 of Amia ocellicauda. NCBI lineage: Eukaryota > Metazoa > Chordata > Actinopteri > Amiiformes > Amiidae > Amia > Amia ocellicauda. The sequence goes on from NC_089853.1 coordinate 8,202,734, forward strand.
CCAACAAGCCCCAGACCTTAAGTGTGATAAACAAAGCGAACGAATTGGAGAGCCCTAAAATAGAAGTGCCTCATCTCGAAAATAGTTGCTGTTTTTGCCAATATATCCAGGTGGCTCGAATGAGAAAATAAGAAAAATCCAAGGCATAGCTACATCAACTGTTGGATGACATTTGTGCCTTTTGCTCCTCGAGATTTTTATTGAGAAGATGATGTCACAGAAGCCTGAACTCTAGGCTTCTTTTAGTGTTAATTATTTATTTTTAAACTGCAAATGTTCTGCGTGCATGTACAAGAAAGTAATCTGGATATAAACAAACTAAAATGTATAAGGGATTTCCCTTGTTAAACAACAATTGTATACTTGTTACACTACACGAATCGTATCATCATATATAAAACCTCCTTGCCTGATCTGAGCAGCTGTAATCTGAATGCTGTTTGTATATAAAAAATAAAAAAAAGGATTTATAGCAAATATAATGCTGCTCTGTTTTAGTGCTAGTGTTTCTGACTATGGAGGTTGCGTTTGCTGGCAGAATCTGCACAACCCTGGTTATAATCTTATTTCTCTTCCTAGGTACACAACCAGTATCCCATGGAGTTTGAATTCAACCAACACTACCTGAAGTTCTTGGCTTACCACAGCATCTCAAACCGGTTTAAAAATTTCCTCCTGGATTCTGACTACGAGCGTCTTGAGCACGGTCAGTCCTTACCTGTCCTCCTTGCGTATTCAATCCCTACTTGAAGAAATGTGTTCCTGTTATGACTTCACTGTTTAATGAATGAGAAAGGGACTTTGCAGGTATTTGAACAGCAGACTTCATGGTGTTAAAAAACTAAAACCACTCTGGCTTAAAATAGACATTTTTAATTTGTCCCGGATCCTGTGTGGCGTCTTATTCTGTCAAACAGCATTTTCTTTGTTTTTTCCCCATCAAAAGGGACATTGTTCGAGGATAAAGGAGACAAGCAGGCCAAGAAAGGGATCTGTATTTGGGAGTGCATTAACAGGATGCACAAGAGGAGTCCTGTGTTCTTCAACTATCTTTATGGACCTTCAGAAACGGAGGTATGAAAACAGGGGACCTTCTGTGCCAAACTTGGCTGCAAGTTCAATAGCGCTAGCATCTCTCATACACTGTGATCTCAATCAAGCAACACATTCTTGTGTTGTCTTTACAAGTTTCCCCTCCAAGCTGCAGAAACCAGTTAAATCCTGTCCATTCAATGAAAGTCCTTAAAGCCTCTAAGATGGCTAAAATGGCTATTACTAAAGAGCCATTATCACATGTGAGAATAAGACCAGTGCCTTCTTACAAATGAATGCATTGTATTTCCCCGTTACCTGCAGGTTTTTGGTACAGACACTTTTATATTGTGACATTCCTAAATACAAGTAATTATTTTGCTTAACTACCTTTGTCCCAGTTTTGTGACCGCCTGCCTCTTGTCTCACCAGAACTACTTTATTCTTACAGGGCTTTTAACCTTTATCCTTTAAGTTTTTGTTTTTCACTTGCAGTGCTGGAAAATATGGTTTGTTAAGACTGATTTGGTAACAGTTGCTGTGTGAAACAGACATGTTTACCTCTCTTTGGCTGCTCATGATGCACCCATCAAAACCCCCAAAATGTCAAAAATAAAATGGCAAAACAAAACAAAAATGATGGGGGAGATCCTCACCAGGATAGCAGCCAACTGAACCGTGAATCATCTCAGAGCTGGCTCTTGGAACCCCTCAGAGCATTTGACCCATACTCTGGTCATAAATCAGCAGCTAATGTTGGATAAACATTTAAGGTTTTTGTTTGGTTCCGGTTGTGCTTAATGCCTTTTCTGAGAAGAGCATTAAGTTCAACGGGCTCAGGACGCTGAATTTCTCATCTGTATCCTCAGTGATGCCCAACACATACTGTTATTGTTACATAGGGAGCCTCAGAATACCTCAGAGAATTTGTACAACAGTGGGAAGGAATGAGGTCTAGACAAAGCACTTTGTATTTTGTACATTTTAATCAAATGTAAACAAGGTATTGCTTGGCAAGATGATTTGTGACCTGTTAATAAAATGTGCTGCATGTGCGGGGGGGGATGCCAACCTGATATTGCTAAGATGGGTTTATCTTTTTTCTGTCCTCAGCAAGTACTAAAGCCCTGTATCAACATCTCAAACCTGACTAAGTGGGATTACTACACTGCAGAGACTCTGTCGACTGGCCCTTCGTATGACTGGAAAATGATCACAGTCCGGACGGCTTCGGCCGAGGAGGCAGACGCTGCCGTTTCCTCCACCAAGAGGAAGATTGTGTGGCCCTGTTACAGCAGCGTCAGCAGGGCACAGCCCGATGCTATTACTAAGCTGCTAGCAGTAAGTTTGAAAAGACTGAACACCAAGAACACCAGATGTTCAGATAATAAGGAATTGATGTGAAAATGTGCTCTTGTAATTAGTGCATCATACTTCCTCTGCGTAGCTAAAAACAAGGTGTTCCAGAGCACAATTTATGATTAAGAATACAGTTTAATTGACAAAAATGTTGTTAATTATTATTATTTTTATTCAAGCTTAATGACAAAACTGTCAGGTATCAGTATGAGTCTGATGTTGTCCAAATGAAAGAAAACATGACTGAAGTTTGGTTTGCCATGGAAGTCTTCATTCTGTAGTGCATTGAAACAACACAGACGCAGCAGAATCCCCTATGAGAGGCTGAATGGAGACTTCTGTATGACTAGACCAGAGAGAATAACGAGGGCTCAGGTGTACAGGCAGTCATGCTCTGATCTGTCCTGAATTTAATTTTATTGTTTATTGCGCCAAATGAAAACTCTTCACACCCGGTTGAAATTTATTGCAGGATATCGAAAGGTTGGAGAGTGAACTGAGTCAACCTCCGGAGAAGTGGCAGCTGACGCTGGAGAAAGTAAAAGTCAGCATCAAAGAAGATTTAAAGCTGGAGAACAGCGTAAGTGCGGGGCTGTAAAAAAACTTACCTTTTCCTCTAATTATTTAAACAAAAAAGTTTCAAAATGTTAGCGAGTCTCACTGATGTTTTTATATGATGTGTTGAACCAAATGCCCCATTGTTTTTACTACCAATGCTCTTTTTTCATTATTGTATCTTCAGTATTAGCTGAAGTAAAAGAAAATGTGTATATGCAGGGCCTTGGGTGGTTTATAATTAACTGGATCCGTTGACATCTTGTTTGTGGACCGGATGCCCTATTCTTACTGACTCACTGTTTGCGTTCCAGCTCCACAAGCAGTCGCCCGCCATCTCTGGCCTGATCCCCACCAGCCTACAGACCTATCAGCGGCGCTCCATGCTGCACCTGCCCGACAGCGGCCTGGGCGATGACAGCAGCCCTACTGCCTCCAATGGGGTCAACAGGAGAGCGGCCACACTCTACAACCAGTTCACCTCGAAGAACGAAGAGAACCGGTAGAGCACGGGCGTCCAGCATGTGGCCTCCCTGAGATGATTTTATTTTATAAAAATTACCTATTTAGCTCGCACACATGAACTAATAGGACAGTAGGGCCACCACTACCACTGTGTAACTAAGATTGTGTAACGTTGTGTATCTCATGGTAGCAAGCTATACTTCACCATTGTTTTCAATTATAAAATGAATGCAGCACGCATACATATGGATTTCTGATCGTGTGGCCCACTACTGAAAATACTTGGACACCTAGGGAACAAAACATGGCTGCTGCGTCTCCTCCGGCTTGCAGCTCATTCTGAGAGACACAAACACGAGAGTAGCTTCAGGGTTCTTTTTAGATTTATTTATTGATTGGTTGGTGGGTTGGTTTATTGTTTTTTTTTTTTATTTGTTGTAGGTCATTTGAAGGGATCCTATTTAAAAGGGGTGCTTTGCTCAAAGGATGGAAACCTCGATGGTTTGTTCTGGACATTACAAAGCACCAAGTAAGGACAATTGCAGATTTTTTTAGTTTTGTTTTGTTTTCTGTAAAATGTATAGCACAAAACTCAAATACCAAGAACATAAGCAGTGCATCTAGACTGATGCTGGTGTTCGATCCAGGTATATCATTAAATACTATTTAATACTTGTTTTACTCTTTCTTTCACCCCACCCTCATTTCAGTGTCTGAAATGTGTAAGGCCTGCCATGGTGCTATGGTGCCATGGTGGACGGTGCCGTGTGTGTCCTGGCTGACCATGTGTTTTGTCCTCAGCTGCGGTATTATGACACGGGAGAGGACACCAACTGCAGAGGACACATTGACCTGGCTGAGGTGGAGTCGGTCATCCTCGCCGCCCCTACATTAGGAGCTCCAAAGCACATCAGCGAAAAAGCCTTTTTTGATGTAAGTAATTTACACTGCCTTTCTCACCGTGACATGCGGTAATCAACACCAAAACAGTCCTTTCTGAAGAAGACGGAAAAAGTCTGACTTTGAACAGCTTTACAATTACTTTTCATCAATAATGTACTGGTTTCCTGGGTGTGGAGGGCTTCACATGATTTGTCAAAAATGTTACAAATCATTATTTTTTATATATATATCAGCCATAACATTATGACCACTGACAGGTGAAGTTAATAACACTGATAATCTCATTATCATGGCACCTGTCAGTGGGTGGGATATATTAGCCAGCAAGTGAACATTTTGTCCTCAAAGTTGATGTGTTAGAAGCTGGAAAAATGGGCAAGCTTGAGGATCTGAGCGACTTTGACAAGGGCCAAATTGTGCTGGCTAGACGACTGGGTCAGAGCATCTCCAAAACTGCAGCTCTTGTGGGGTGTTCCCGGTCTGCAGTGGTCAGTACCTATCAAAAGTGGTCCAAGGAAGGAAAGGCGGTGAACCGGCGACAGGGTCATGGGCGGCCAAGGCTCATTGATGCACGTGGGGAGCGAAGGCTGGCCCGTGTGGTCCGATCCAACAGACGAGCTACTGTAGCTCAAATTGCTGAAAAAGTGAATGCTGGTTCTGATAGAAAGGTGTCAGAACACACAGTGTATCGCAGTTTGTTGCGTATGGGGCTGCGTAGCCGCAGACCAGTCAGGGTGCCCATGCTGACCCCTGTCCACTGCCGAAAGCGCCTACAATGGGCACGTGAGCATCAGAACTGGACCATGGAGCAATGGAAGGAGGTGGCCTGGTCTGATGAATCACCAGTTCAAGGTGTTGACTTGGCCTCCAAATTCCCCAGATCTCAATCCAATCGAGCATCTGTGGGATGTGCTGGACAAACAAGTCCGATCCATGGAGGCCCCACCTCGCAACTTACAGGACTTAAAGGATCTGCTGCTAACGTCTTGGTGCCAGATACCACAGCACACCTTCAGAGGTCTAGTGGAGTCCATGCCTCGACGGGTCAGGGCTGTTTTGGTGGCAAAAGGGGGACCTACACAATATTAGGCAGGTGGTCATAATGTTATGGCTGATCGGTGTGTATATATACACATCGTCATCAGCCTTTATGGATCAACTGCTCCCCAAGATAATGTGACTTATTTTATCCATTCACAGCATCTGTTTACCAGGTCACAGCATCTTTATTTCATCTGCACATTTTGTACTTCTTTTTTCATTTCTTGGGATCCGTTCTGTAGCTTATTTTGTCCACCACTGGTCTGTTCTTCTTTCAGTGTGAAACCCCCATGATATATATATATATATACACACACACACACACACACACATTGTGCTTATTAGCAACCATAGTTTCAGCTGTACAGTTGTTAACCTGTATTCCTCTGTCATTTCAGCTGAAAACGACCAAGCGCATGTACAATTTCTGTGCACAAGATGCACAAAGTGCTCAGCAGTGGATGGACAAGATCCAGAGCTGCATCTCTGATGCATAATCACGCTTGCCAGTGTGACCTCAGGCTGTTATATCTTCAGGAGGAAGAAGGAAGGACGGGGCTGGACAGGAGAAACTAAGATCTCCTCTTAAACACAGCAGGCATTTTATATGATACGCATATGGACTAATATTCAAGAGGATTGCACTAACTACAAACACTAGTTTATCAATTTGTTTTAAATGAAAAACCCGGGGATTGCACTGGCCGCTAAACACTGTGGATTCAATGCAGAAAGTGGAAACAAAATTATGAGACCATATTAGACAATATTAGATATTCAATTTCAATATATTCAATATTCAATGTTTTAGTAAAAGGATTTTTTTAAATATATATATATATATTGCTGCTTACAGACCCTAAATATAAAACCAACTAAAACAGTAAATGCTGGCAAAAATGCACTAAATAACAAAGCAAACAATTGCACTTAAGCCTGTGATATGCATTCCATGGTGCACTATAGACTTAATAACTGAAACACCAGCGAGTCAATGGCATTACCTTATAAATATGTACATATTCAACCTTTTCCATAGCATTTTTGTTATTTAAATCATAAATGAATATCTTTTTGCACACTAAAGTTCAGAATGTTTCCAGCTATTTTCTATTGTAGTAACCAGTTTTGTTAAGAGGCCAATGTCTTTGTGAATGTCTATAGTCTAGGTTAACATTTTATTTTTTTCTTTGTGTAAATTAAAATCAGATCTTAAATATGTAACTTGTCTTGTGTATGTTAAGCATGGTCATGAATTTAATAATAGATTTACATATGTAAATATCTCTTTTTGGTAGCATTTTATACTTTTTATATTTGAATGGAACAGGTCTTTTTTTTTTTATCTAACCTTAACCAAAATGATTCAGATTTACAGATTTAGTATGTTTTAATCTTTTTTTATGTCCCTGACATTTTTAGTAACCAATATTCCATTTCTGTGCTAATTCCCTCTATGAGCCATTATGTATTGTATGAAGGGAAAAGGAAACAAAATCCCAGATTATTCACTACTGCTCATTTTCTTATTTTCTGTTGCTGGCAAATTAGCTCATTCCATATAAGTATGATATGTTCATTTTTTTTAAAACAGTTCTGCTTTTTTTGTTTGTGAAGTTGAAACGTTTGGGACTTGACAATTGTAACAGAGAAGGAATGTGTTGCTGTGTTGATGTACCTTGTTTTGTGACAACACTAACTTTTTTGAAATAAATAGACCATACTTGAACATGCCACTACTGTCCCTGTGATGTCTCTCTATCTAGTGCCAATACCCAAACTGACTCAAAACTTTGATCTGCCCGCCCATCACAAATCCTATTCCTAATGTCCACCGGCCTTTCCACTAAATAATGAAGCTTCTGGTAAACTTCAAGGAAGATGTCTGTGAATTAATACGATTTTTGCAGTGCTTTGTTTCTGTTGTTTGTAGTTCACCCTTTTACGTTCGTCTGTTTGATCCGTGTGGGTGTAACAGCGTGTCAGTAATAAACATTTTCACTTGTATGCATGAGAGCATGTTGGGAGTCTGATCACACCATGGTCAAGTGTTTTCTCACCTCTGTCCACAGTTCCCTGAAGAAACACCGGCGCCTCGTTCCTTTGCTTGCCGTCTTTTTCTGAAGCCGATGCTCTCGTCAATACAGGTGTGCCGTTACCGAAATGATGGTCTCAGGACTGACAGACATTTCAACACCATGCACTAAACTCTCAGCAGCCGCAGCATTTGCCATACATTCTGGTTTTGGTGTTTTCATCACTGAGGCTTGTATTTGGGATTTGATGTGTTTTGTTTTAGATTTGATGCAGATTGTATCAGGTAATCTACAGCCTCCCGCTGCCCCTCGCATGGGGTCCCAGATGAAGGTAATTGCATTTAAATCTGCATTCTCTGTCTCTCTGACTCCCCTCACTTCCTGCCCACTCTGCACAGCACTTTCTTTCTGTATAGATGTTAACCTGTAGTGCATTCATGAGGCAATGTGAAGAACAAGCATCCTCCCCTCCTGTGGTGCTGTGATGAATCAGTGATTGCCTGAAGAACTAATTAGTGTTTATTGCAAAATGTGTGATTTACACCTGTGATTATTAACTCGAAACCATGGAGCCTAAAATATATAATTAATATAATGATTATTCAGTCCTATTACAATAATTCTGCACTTTTAAACTGGTATTTGGAGTCGATGTTGTGTTTTCGTGCTAGAACCTGCAAGACCTTCATGTGCTTGCACTGTTGTCTTGAGAACTGCGAACAACAGTCCCATGATACTTCCACACAGCGCTGTGCAACGTGAAGGGCGCTGGCACAGATTGTGATCCTTTTGATTTATGAAGTGATTTATGACTCGATTGTTGTGTGTTGAGTTACCGATTTGCTAATCCATCATACGCCAGACAGCTGCCGGGTAGAAACCAATCCGAATACATCATGAACAATCTCTATATTTATTTATTTGTTTAGTGCCAATACAATTATGTCAGACAAGTAGTTTCTTGCAGATTAAATTATACAGGTAACCAGGCTGTAGCCAGGGTTGGTTCAAGTTCAGGGTTGGTCTGCAACACAAATACATTGAACAAAGAGGAATTTATAGTTGTGAGAATGAAACATGGCATCTAGGATGTAAATGCAGGAAAGGCACATGGCTGATTGACTGATTTATTATTATTATTTTGTTCTCTTTAAAGCAATAGTACTGGAGCAGTTTGTATGTTCTCAGTTTGACAAGCAGCCTGTTGCATCTTAAATTCTTACATGAATGGTTTGTGGCTCAGACCAGTGACTTAGACGATGCACTATGCAGAATCAGCACAAGGCAAGCAGCGTGCGGCAGGAACAGTTTCTGTTTTCTCTCAGTGTTGTTTGCTGCTTTCATTAGGCTGGAAGACATTCAAGGCTACTGTCACCCATACTCTTCGTAATAAGAGTGAAAAGGCCTTGGATCGACTTTGGTATTTTAAATGTTCCGCTTTCATATTTGATATGTCCTTAAGACTGACATTTAAGAGACTGCATTTATCCTGCAAGCCCAGAAAGCTGTGCCAGATTTTTTTTTCCCTTTTCATTCTTTCATTATATAAAATCAACAACAAAATCATCTAGGAAAGTGTGTACCAATGCCCACTGAGCTGCAAAAGCTGCCAGTTGAAGAGCTTTATGGAATAAAAAATATATATAAAAAAAAAAGTATTGGGGATTAACGTTTCACTCTGCCAGAGTATTTGGAAATGACACTGCGAACACTTATGAATGGCTGAGATTCAGCAGCATGAACCATTTGTGTTATGTTGCAGGCTGAATGTGATAGCATTTCAGTGCTGAATCACGAAGAGCAACACATTTAAAAATAACAAGACAACTACACAATGAAATGCATTGTACTGCATGACGCATCCCTCCTTTTACAATAAAGATGGACTGTTTGCTCCGACAGGTAAACAGACACCACTGAAACGCATCTAATATTGTTATAATGTATATATGGGTGACTACTAGGCTTTTGTTTTCCTGCTTCATATCACAGTTTGTGAATTCGGGTTTGTCTGAAGAAATGTTGTGAGAACCTACAGAACCCACAGTGTCCTGAGAAGCCTGCTCTGGCCTGGAACATCATACTTCAAGAAGTGAGTATTGCTTTTAATGTTTGTTATTGATTGATGAGAACACAAAGAACAGCTGTACTACAGTGTAGAAGATCTAAATTTGAAGATTACCTTACATTAAAAACACACACGCACACATACACAAACTGTCCATCACGTAGACTTGGCGATGACATGACTTGCCCCAGGTTTGAATAGTTCTGACACTCCCAGATTGCTTTTCCTTTGCTTGTATTGTCTGATGAATCATACACAACAGGTAGAGTCTTGTCAAGCTGTGAAGGCCGGCCGAGAAGGGTCACTCTTTCCAAATCAGTTCCTCCCCATCCAGTAAATTTCAGACAATTTGAACCGATGGTAAATAACCTTACGTAACAGCTTCACATTACTAGTCTCAGCCAAACCGAAGACCGAAGACTGAACTGCTGTCACTTCTAGGGCGGAAAGAGCAACGTTAAAAGTTAGCCTTGAGTTGGTCCCTCTCAGAGGAAGAAGGAAAAGCCTTACATGGAGATTCCGATTTTTTGGGGGGGGCACATTTGGTTTTCCTCATATTCAGCTGGCTAGTGGAGTGAGCAGGTGCAGCGCTAAACAAACATCTGGAAAGTTTGTAGCTAGTGGTGATTTCCAAATTTAGCCGTCTGTCCAAGCTGTGGATTAGCACCCACCCACGGGGAAAGGGCTGCAGAGGAAATGGGATTCCTGACGGATTTACAGGGGCTGAGCAGGAGAGGACACAGCGCCTATATGTACTGCGCTCTTGAGGAGCGGCACAACTCTGAGTTTGCGAAAAACAAGAGGGAGCAGTTGACCGTAGAAAAACTGTTATGACCAAAACATGAAGCTGCATACTTATGTACTAAATTCATAGGAAGTGTTTAAGCCTCTGTTTGAATTGCCCTATATAGAATAATTAGCTTCTGAGGGGGGGTGGGGGTTGTAGGCTCACCTATCAAAATTCATTTCAATTTGTATTTGTTATAGCACTCTTTGCCATCAGATCACCACAGTGCGCTGTACTGAGTCAAAGAAAGGATTGAAAAGCTCCCGGCAAGAGAGCACTGATTTCTTTACAAATTAGTTAATTGAAGATGAAGATGCTAAATCAACAGCCTGCTGGCGTACTAAGTCCACGGGTGTCCAGCTTTACTGCACAAATAAATCTGTTTGGCCAATGAATCCTCTAAACTGGACTTTAGCCTTAATAGATCCCAGTTGTGCAGATGGTTAGTAATGTATATTTGTGGCATTGGTACATGTGTGAGGGTGTGTTTGTGCATTCATGTTTGTTTGTGTGTAGAAACAGCATCCTAATATCTGTGTGTAGTGGTTACTTTAATTGCAGAATGCTAGATCCCTCAGCTAGTTTTAATGTATACTTCCTCGAAACATTGAAAACACAGATCCTAGGGGAGCAACTGGTCTCTGTGTGTTTGCTTTTGTTGATCTATGGAAACATCTGTGACATTGGGTTTATTGTTAATACTGGAGTTAATACCTTGGCATTCAAGCAATCACTTCCAACTTGGAGTCAATGCTCTAAATAGGGGATTTTTAAACCATGACCTAAGAATATTAAGGGAGTTTTCGGTGTCTGTTTTAAACCATGTTTTCTCCATTGTCTGTTCGTTGCTCCTCTATTAGTTCTGTCCCGCTCCAGAATTCTTTCCCGATGACTGTTTTCATTGATACAGCCCAATGGCAGTCTGAACAATGTCACTCTTGACACTGTGATTCACACTGCAGCTAGCATCTGTGGGCTTGTTTTGCAGCATGTTTTTTGGGGGGGAGTTGTTTTGTCCTCAGAAAACCACCTGTTCCAGCAAACGTGAATGTAATTCATAAAAAATCATTTCATGCAGGTGGAAAACTACAGTCAATACTGATACAAATCACAGACAGTTAATTTGACACATTATTAGCTTAAAGTACATAGACTCTGTGATTATAGTGAACAATTAAAAACAATACAGTTATGGAGAGATAAAGACTCTCAAAGAACAAAAACAAATCGCAAGATTAAAACGCAAGATACCAGCTGAAAATATTTGATAACAAGAAAATCTGTTTCTGTTACACCACTATAGACATGTCTACCAGTATACTGCACGTGACTGAGTGGTTAAGGAAGAAAGCGGTGATCACATTTACTTTGTCAAGCACACTTGGCGCTAGTCCAAATCAAGACTTTCACCTACCTGTGAATTGTGAAGTATTTGTAGAAGCCACTTTCGACTACATAAAAATCAAAACACGATAGGCTACATGTTTGTAATTCACGTTCCGCAAGATGGTCAAAGTTTTGATTTGGTTTAGTCCCTGGTGTAATTCATATTTATAAAATAGGCTTCATTTGGCCAGTACTGTATACAAGCATTATTATAATGTTAATGAGAGTGTGTGGCGGCTGTTGTTATTAAGTCACCTTGGGAAGACATTTCAGCCATAAACTTGGCCAACTAAAGCCACAGCTGCGAGAGATTTACTGATTACCAGACAGAAACAGTCAGAAAGAATGTTCCTGATCCGAATCTATTTAGATGAAAATCTGCTGGAGAAGATTCAAATAAACTGGTCACAGATATGAAGTCCAGCCCACATAGCGCTTCAGGACAAGATATGTTTGCCTTATTTTGGAATGCTGGGGATTCTGCAAGCACGACACTTTCAAGAAAGGATAAAAACGATATCAATTAAACCTTGTGAAAACAAGTTTGTATTTTATTCACACACGTTTATAATTTAATATTCTTAGTTATATGGTTATTGGTTGTGTTTTTAAACTAGTTATTCAAGTAAACCATGTGCTCATTCTTGTTTTTTCCACCCTGATTTCTTAATATATCAGTTAAGAGATTCAATAACACATGTAACATGGTAGTAAGATTAGTAGTATTGTGGTTAATAGTTGGTTGGTTGGCAGACGCCTTTTTCCAAGGCAAATCACATACAAAATGTATTATGTATTTAGAAGTAACTGTACAAAGTTACATAGTGCAAATCATGATGCAGGCAGGGAAGCAAAATACTGTAAAATGTACCTGTTAAAAATGAAGTGAAGGATTTTGATGAGTGATCTAAGAATGAAAGAAACGGTGATGTGTGTGAACTCTGCAGCGGGCAGTGCAGCACAGTGCTGGCTGAGTGGCTGCATGGAGATGAACTTTAGGATCAGGTGTAGCTGAATATGTGATATATAATATATAACTTTCAATGGCATACAATAGTAGAATTTTCTCCAAATACATACTTTCTATTTTTCTAAGCTATGCTTTATGAAGAAGATTTATTATCTTGTCGGACAAGATTAATCGGCATTTCATAAAAATAAAAAATAAAAAAACTGGGTAAAAAGCTGAGCACATCAGCAATCAAAATCATGACCTCATTATTGTGTAAGAAGACGCCTTGAGGTACCATACTTGAATTATAGCCAATTGAACATACAAACAAAGCCATAAAAGGCAGTTCATTTTTGATTTGCTGCATTATTATTGATTCGCCACATTCCAGCGCGATGTGGACATGATAATCACATTTAAAACACTTGTGAGGGTTTCACAACTTTAATTGCATCCAGTTTATGGTATTGCTTAGTCTACTTTCTATTTGTCTAACACAGCGCTTATTAGCCATGACAATAAAGCTGCCAGCCGCTGCAGGTAAGCACACGTAATGAAGTGTTATCTCAAATGGTGCCCTTTTGACCCCTTTTTGAACTGCGCGTTTCATACCGTCTCTGCACCATCCTAATTTGGTTAGGACTGGATCTGTGTGTTCATGATGTAATGGCCCGCATGACTTGGCAATGTTTCTTTAATGCCCACAGATTCTAATTTTGGATTGCTGAAACCTTTTTTTTTTTTTTTTTGCTGATTGCAGAAATGTGAGCGATGACAGGAAGGGGAGACGTGCAAAGCTTCTCCTCGCCTGTTGCGTTAAACACTGAGATATTGTTAAAAGAATATTACTCACTGTCACGTCTCGTTTTCACACACTGACGAGGATTGATATCGCTGGCTCCAGCATGCCACGTGGAGTGCACAGATCGTGCATTTTGGAGGGTATATTGTTTCACATCTATCGGTGGCAAAAGTCCCAGTTGAGGTTACCTGATGGGTTGCCCTTCCTTCCATGTGTATGAAATTTCAAGCTGCCAAATTTGATGATACTTTAATGTGTCTATTCAGTCTGCATTTCATACAATACCTGCAGAATATATGACATATGCACTGCGTGATAATTACAGTTACAAAAGCTTCTTGCGGTAGCTGCCTCATGGTGGTCATAGACACCAAACCCACCAAACCAAATTATTTTTGTTAAAGAATGGGCTATGAAGTAAGGGAATCAAAATGGATCAGCAAATACAGATCAGCAAGGAGAAGTATGTGTGCATGACTAGGAGGGCACGTGGCACGTGCATGGTAATGTGGTACAATATCATTAATTGGTTTCATAACTTATTTCATAAATACCTTGGAAGTTGTACATTCCCCACCAATCAGGGCAGTTCATGTCAATCACAATATGAGCTCTAAAAATATATACATCAGCCCTGAAAATGAGCAGCATACAAACAGACCTGAAACCAAACTCTGAGCACAAAACAGAGCAGACACAAACCCACCCAGATCAGCCTGCTTGGCTCAATTCCAAGAGGCAAAGCTGCAGAGCTCGCAGATGGAGGGTGGAGAGAGGATGCAAGGACCTGTGAACCCCCCAGGGCAGAGCAAGAACTCCACATTTTTTGCTGGGAAGGTCACAATGACGCTTGATGAGCTAGAGCAAATTTCAGGGTGGAGCGACAAGTCATGTCAGCCAATATTTAATAATCACAGGGGTTTAAAATTCAGGGCTGGATGACTCAAAGAGAGTAATAATCTTTCCCGGTACATTATTTTTGTTTATCCTTAAGTAACATTGGATTTCATGAGGAAATAAACGCTATTGTAAGCTATGCTTGAAGCCAGCAAACAGACTAATCAAGGGAAGGGCCTGGAAAGTAACTGCTTGCTCCTTCAGGATCCCAGAGATTGATTCAGAGCAGCCCATAGGAACATCAAGTGTTTTCCAAATATTCTGAACTATGCAGCTTTCAAGTTAAGATAAGCAAATGCATTATTCTTTTACGTCTGGTATTTGCATCAACATAGCATTGGATAAGCAACATTTCAGGAAGAGTTTCACAATGCTGTGCAAGACAGTTCGCCCAGAGTGCTGCTCCAGGTTATTTGTGCAGGATTTGTTGTATTCCATCAATGTACAGTTATATAGGCATGGTGTTGAAAATTTATTAAATTACATTCCTTTTGGGCGCTCCACCAATGTTTACATTACTTAAGTGAGGTGCTTCATTACATACCTACAGAAAACATCCAGGGTAGATTCATAAGTGAGGTGGTGACATTAATGATTTCCAAGAAAGCTGGAGCAATTTACTTGAGAAGTGCCTGACATGCACAGACAATGTGTGTGACAGTGAATAATAGTTGTTTTTCCATGGCATTGAAATTAAAATCTCCATAGGAACCACAATATAAACCCTTAATTTTAACAGTATTCCCTGCACAGTTTGAAGTAGTTTTTTTAAATGTATATATCTATTTACATACACATATACATACGTACTCACATGTATGTTTTCAAATATAAATATCAATAATAAAGGTAAATAAAAAGGTTGACTGATTTAAACCTACCACAGTGTTACGTGTCAAAAGGAGAATTAAAAATCAAACAAAATTAAGATATAGGAAAGTAAGTAGTCCATTTTGGTTGTTCATACTGTATTTTGTAATGAAAATGAATGTAATGTCTGTTTGGCTACACAGGGTGTATTTTACTGTCTAACAACCTCCTCTAGAATTCAGAACAGGCCTCCACAGAGCCAGGCGGGCTGGATTAGAGGTCAAACTCAATATTGTAAATAATACTAATAGTAACAACAATAATAATTTTATGAGATCTAATGTAATCTCAAAATCATATCCTTTCTGCTGAAACTACTTATTAATGATACATGCTGGGAAAATAATTCCCAATAATACAGATTCCTAATGTTCGATTTTGAAAGGCAATCCTGCCATCTACTGTCCAATTTCCAAACATTCACTTTTTCTGATTCTCTAGATTAAAACAGAAACAGAACATTTTGGTAGAATATTTGGAAACTGAAAACTCCAGGAACCAACTGAAAGGAATATGAGTGTTTATTTTATCAGAAATTAAAACTGAAGAATTGTATTTCTTAGCAGACTCCCTTTCCTTGGACAAGACATTTGTCAAGGAACTGAATCAGAACTGACCACATAAATACACTGGGGAGGCGATATCAATCCCCTCATCCCATACACAACTCGGTGGGTTGCTGATGACTTCGTTCAATCACAGAAGTCTCCCGCTATCACAAAATAACTACAGAAATGGCAGTAACGGATGTAATAAATTGGACAAACGTACGGGCAGCAGCAGCCTGGTTCCTTGCAAAAAGCGAGACCAACTGAGTGTGCTTCATCTGAAAAACAGGATAAGCAAAACAAATGAATAAAGTTAACTTACACCACTTAAATAAAAATGTAAAACTGAACCAAAGCAATTGTGGACTAAGGATGAAAATTCTTAAATTGCAAGTATATAACTGACAAAATAAAACACACACTTGACATAATTCAGTTTTTTCTGGCACAAAATGCGAATGTTTTGGAAAGAGTGGTTTTAAGCCAAAGCCTTGAAGCACATGGGCTGCCTCACGGTGGCAGAGGCCAAAGCAGCTGATGGTTTCCAGAAGGTTTCTCGAGCCCTGAAACAGAGTATCTGCATGTTGCATTAGTACAATAGTTATATATAACAAGTCCAATCGCATTATGATTGTGTACTGAATATTTTGCTGAATGTTGAAGGAACAGATCAGAGTTCTTTTAAGTCTTTGATCTGTCAGTAAAATAAATAATTTAGAAATATGTATGTATGTATTCTCCCCTTTGGGGCACTTTGCTAAAGAGATGAATGCCATTGTCCTGGCCATGTCTCTAAACAAGGGAATGTCTTCTCTGCTTTGGTTGGTGTGATATTTGTAAAAGGTTCTTTGGGAGAGTCCTGTCTTGTGTTTTAGTGAGGCATTCTTTCCTATTTTCCCAGATAAAATACCTGAAAGAAACGTAATAGGAGCTTAACTGCTTTAACAATCATCTTTACACCTGGTAACCTTCATTGTTTAATGATTTCTTTAAGTCTGACTAATAAAATCAAGGTGTCTATCAGTAAGTGGGTGGAGAATATAATTGTAATATAACTCATAACATTTCAAGTATATATACGTGCAATACGTGCTTTTTCCATAACTTGAATCAACTTGTTAGCTGAATAGGCAAACATTTTATTGTTGATTTGTGTTTTGTCCCTTCCCTAATAATTCCTATGAATCAAAATAAACAGTTATTAAATTCCTATGCAAAGGATAGACATGAAAACATTGTTAATGCATGCCTTCAGTTAATGCATGCCTTAGGCATAAGCGGTTTAAAGTAGTTGACTATTTTAAGATGGTGTGGATAGAAGAGAGAATAATTCCCCCCTTGACCCAGACTCTGATGGCAAATTATTTTAGGAATTGTAATTTTACTGTGCTTCTATTAAACTGAAAGACTTGCCCCCATACGTTTAGCTTCAAATTTCCTCAGCAGAATTCACATACTGGGGGGATTTATTCTCGATAATTGAGTGAGGATATGAATTTGTGGTGTGTCTAAAGAACATCATTAGTACTCTTGCAATACTGAGGGATGCTGTAATGTTAGTCTTTTTCCAGTAGGTGGAGCAGTGTGGTTTTGTCATATTTTTTACTGAAGGGAAATTAGTAGCAGTTTCTCCATCCCTCCGCAGTTGATGCTGCTTCTTTATAAACCATTTGTAATTGTTACAGTACATGTCAAGTGATTATTTGAATGTCACTTTGATCCTCTGTTGCTCAACCCAACTTCATGAGATGACAGCACTGATACAATAACTGACACCCTTCACATGACCTATTAACGCAAACAAGACAACTAGACAGAAAACATTCAAGCACTGTAAGAAGTATACACCAATCAGCCATAACATTATGACCACCTGCCTAATATTGTGTAGGTCCCCCTTTTGCTGCCAAAACAGCCCTGACCCGTCGAGGCATGGACTCCACTAGACCTCTGAAGGTGTGCTGTGGTATCTGGCACCAAGACGTCAGCAGCAGATCCTTTAAGTCCTGTAAGTTGCGAGGTGGGGCCTCCATGGATCGGACTTGTTTGTCCAGCACATCCCACAGATGCTCACGTGCCCATTGTAGGCGCTTTGGGCAGTGGACAGGGGTCAGCATGGGCACCCTGACTGGTCTGTGGCTACGCAGCCCCAAACGCAACAAACTGCGATGCACTGTGTGTTCTGACACCTTTCTATCAGAACCAGCATTCACTTTTTCAGCAATTTGAGCTACAGTAGCTCGTCTGTTGGATCAGACCACACGGGCCAGCCTTCGCTCCCCACGTGCATCAATGAGCCTTGGCCGCCCATGACCCTGTCGCCGGTTCACCGCTTTTCCTTCCTTGGACCACTTTTGATAGGTACTGACCACTGCAGACCGGGAACACCCCACAAGAGCTGCAGTTTTGGAGATGCTCTGACCCAGTCTTCTAGCCGTCACAATGTGGCCCTTGTCAAAGTCGCTCAGATCCTTACGCTTGCCCATTTTTCCTGCTTCTAACACATCAACTTTGAGGACAAAATGTTCACTTGCTGGCTAATATATCCCACCCACTGACAGGTGCCATGATAATGAGATTATCAGTGTTATTCACTTCACCTGTCAGTGGTCATAATGTTATGGCTGATTGGTGTATAATTATACATTTTAAATTAAAAACAACTTGCCAGTACGGTCCTCAGACTGCAGCCGCTTGCTCCGGTGGAAGGTGGATAAAGATGGGCTAGAAGATCGACTTCACTGCAAAGCTGAAAGGAAAACATCAGCCAAAGGCAACAGAAAACCATGTCAAGTACAGTAGTCATACTGAAATATATGGTTTAAAAATAGTAGAATAAAATCTCAAAAGCAAAATAACTTCTGCTTTTTTTGGGACTTCAGATCAAAAAAACCACAGTATTTTTCAGTTTTTGAAACCCACTGTTGATAAAAGCAACGCATTGTTCAAGAATTTCAGTTGTTACATTCTTAAAACTCAACATTTCACAGGAGTTGAAATCTACCAGTTTTAACTGCGCAATTTCCACACAATGTTAAGGAGTATGCAATGATTGAATATATAGCAGCCACCACCACATGTCCTCTGCCCACTCTAAAAATAATTACTCTCTTTATAGTTAATTCAAACCACCAACTATCAAGCTTACATGTTTTGAAAATGAAGGTTGTATTATGGTGCCAGCAATGAAAGCACTGATACATGTATAAATGGACTGTCATTCAGATGTCATTCACTAAAAAATAAAACTATTTCATGTTTTTAAATTTACAAGAATACATTTTCTCTCTCATCTTCGATTCTGCTGCCAAAAGCCAGAGTAAGCACTATGCAAATCCTACATGATTTACCATATTTCGGTTTAAATGTTTATTTGGATGCTTTTGCCCGCCCTGCTAGTTTATAGGCAGGTGAAGGAGATCTTGCCTTTTTGAGTCAATATAGATAACCAGGAACAAACTTGTGAACACCAAACTTGTGTGAAAGGGAAAACAAAAGGAAGAAAAAAGACAACACTTCCAGTTTATTAACATCTTTATTAAAGTGAGTCCAGTTTCAGTTTTAAAAAGCTTCCACTAAACCTTTTTTCAATGTTAAATAATGTTTAATATATTTAGCAATCATGGTTCACAAATATTAAGGAAGGAGAGCTTCAGACTGAAACGTTACATGCATGTATGACAGTGAGAAATGGTTACTGACATGAATTCCCTTAGGTCATATATCTATAAAATGTGAATACAGTAAAGAATCAACGGATTCCATTTCTCTCATACAAAAATTAATGTTTTAACCTACTATATGCAAAACAGAACTTGTAAAAAGTAGGTAAGTACAAATATAAAACTTGAATACAACAGTAAAATAAGATTTTAGTTGAAAAAAAAACAAAAAAAAACTAATTTTTCTTCTTATAAAAATCTCAGTCTTTAATGCTATTTAACAGCAATGGAAAAGCACATTGATGCATTCCTTAAATGAAATATCTATATTTAATAAAGGACTTCCTCTACAATCACATGTACAAAAGCTCCTTTTGGGTTTTATATGGAAAAGTCCCAGGTAAAACCTAAACAAAATTGCTATTTCACCAAGTTTTTTTTCCTCTTAATGTCTTTTGGTAAATATAAGATTGTTTTGAAAGAAATTTCACAAGCAGTGAATCCATTCTTGCCATCTTCAGTAGTAGTAACACAATCATTAGAGAGAAAGATCACAGCTTTTGTTATACAAGCATCCAAAACAAAAAATCTTTGTAACAGCAGAAACAAAAACAAATGACATATTAGCATTGCTGTAATGCTGCACTACATCCTACACAAAAGCGCAAGAGTGTGGAGAAATTATTTTCCCTGTGTCAAATTAAAATCAATAAAAAATCATTTAATACCAATGGGTTAACAAATCCATAGTACAAGTCTTCCCCTAAAGTGTTTATTTACAACATGTAAATAAAGTAGTCTTAATCAGTGTGATGTATGGAGGGAATTTAAGAATCTCTGTTGCAATTACAATACAAATAATCATCTTGAGACTGGAAGGCACACACATTTAAATAAAGTGATAGAAAAGTAACAGGCTAGGTCACTAGGAGCAATTTTCCTAAGAAACAAGAAAAGTTTCTACTTCGTGTTCCCTTCATATGTGATTGTGCTCTTGTTCTGCACTAGCAGCTGCAGTGTAGTATGGAATGTTCCAGAACTCAACATCTGTGTGAAGCCGGGCTGTCCGAACACAAGGCCGCGGCCCAGTTACTCAGCCAGACACGGACTCTCCTCTCCGGACGTCAGTGCGCTCTACTGGGCTGGAGCGGCTCGGTTCTTCTTCTCCTGCCAGTTCTTCTCTCGCAGGTTCAGCTCGGCCTCGGTGAAGGCTGCCGCACCCCAGTTAGTGATCAGCTGTGGTCCCTTTGAGCCTGGAAATGATGATGAAAAACTTCTCAAAACAAACCTGCATGGGATGGAGGGCTCAGTGTCTCTGCAGTGTTGTGGAATTCATGGCACCTGTAAATTGCCCATGCCGAAGATGAGACGATAAAGTTTGCTCCGAGGCTTTAAATGGCCCGTTTGTGTTTGGACGATTGTGCAGAGAATGCTTCTGGGAGAGCAGAAGAGGGGCCTTGTATCTCATTGTATCATGGAGCACAGTAAGGGGTGCTATGAAAATAAGAACATAACCAAATGGAGGTGGCCATTTGAAGAGGCCAGCTTGGTGATCCCCGAGTCTCAGTCTCAAAAAGTGTGTTTTTGTTTTGTGTTGTTTTTCAGTTCTCTTGAATATTGGCGTGTGCGGATGCGGTTTCTGATTGTATTGGCGTACAGTCCTTACCTGGCTGAATTAAGCGAATCAGCCCCTCGTGATGAGCTACTTTGTCCTTCCAACTCTTGGTCTTACTGGCCGCCTGTTCCAGTTTCTTCATCACCTCCTGTCATGGACACAACAGCACACATGAGCAGGCTGCTAACCTTCGTAGGGGGACATGAGCTTCTGATATATTTATTTAAGGGTTGTCTGTCCATATGAATGGATTTTCCCAAAAGTATATTCCTGCTAATTAAGAGAGGACAGTTTTTCTTGCCAATTGAAATCATGCCAATTCAAGTGTGAATGCCTACTAGATTCAGAATCCATGGACAGAATGTGACTCAGCTGCAAATTCAGCTCTGCACAGCTAAACGTCCCCAGGAGGTGGTGCTGCTTGACCAACATTGCTAAACTTGAAAATCCCACCCTGTGAGAGAGAACCAGTGCTATCACTCCCCACAAGGAAATGTCTTCCTGAAAGTCCTTACATTGATTTTGGGACAGGCTTTAAAAGTCTACTCAGAGACCAGTTGAAAGAGGTTGTGGCAAGATAAATTGGCATCCTATTTTTTTATTTGAAGTCGGAACCAAAAAGAACTAAGTATCTACCAACTGAACTAACATCACAGCAGCTCTGCTTAAAGCATCTTCAGTGTTCATACAATAAACCAAAGGGTAGGTAGTAGGGGTTAATTCCAGACCTTTTTGTCTGACATTAGTCAGTCAGCCAGGGATGACGAGGGATAGGCATGCCAAAGCACCGCTGCCTGGATATTTACTGCTGGTCAGGGAAGTGCTCCGACTCAGCTTTTCCTATAAATTTCCTCTGAGAGGTCTGTCCAATTAGTGAACAGCAACAGAAACTGAAACTTATAACTGAGAACAGCAGGAACTGTGTGCCACACATTAAAAAGCAGAACTATGTCATAGTTCTTCCACTGACCTAAAACAGAACAGCACTTAGAGGCCTGGCTCCCTGAAATAATAGAAAGCAAATATGGAATATGGAATATATTACTAGACTGATTCTTCACTCAACCTAATTGGAGGTTAGGAAATATTCTGTATATCCATCTGGAAGGGCATTCCCATGGTCGCCCAGGTTCCTCCTGGTCACTGGCTCCTCCTCACCTCCCCACACTGGCTGGACAGGTAATGCTCACCTCATACTGCTCCAGAGCCCCCCTGCGCTCACTCTCCAGCAGCTCCAGCTGCTGCATGGCGGCCTGCAGGGCCTGCTCCTTGGCCAGCCGCTCGTTCTCCAGCTCCTGCTTCTCCGCCTCCGTCTGGGAGATGGCCCTCTGCTGCTGGAGGTGGATGTTCTCCAGCTCCACCCGCTTCATGGCCTCCTCCTCGAGCAGCCTGTGGAGCACAAGCACGACATACATGAGACACGCACGACACACAGGACACATGCACGACATGTTCAATAAGCTTCAGAAATATATAATCGACAAAGAAGTATAATTCAACACAATGTTAATTAGAGTGAATTCATTGGTAAATGACACAGATTAAAATAAGTCTTATACAGTTATAACTCAAAGATGCTTATTATTCATGCTGTTGTTCTATAGACTTTTTTACAATCATAACATGGTGCCGAGACCAGAAGCCGGGAGTGGCAGTGAAAGTTAAACCGACCAGTGAAAACCCCTCAGTCTGGTTAGAAATAAACACTGGAAATTCAAGGAATTCTACCGGTTTACAGTATTGCAGAACATTCACGGCCTTTAATATGCATTTCCTGAATAAAAGATTTCCTTATTGGTCACTGGGGACAAGGTCTGAAGGAACAAATCTAGACTGATAAAGAACGTATCACAAAAGAGCTGGTGCCATTATCTCACTGTAAATGAAGTGACTAAGAAACCATTTACAAGGGGAGGCTGGTCTAAGCACAGTGTGTTTTGAATGTTGTCATCGTGGGTTATTGATTAACGTTTTCGGGATTATTATTATTTCAGAGACGAGACAGAAACACACTTCCCCGTCAGGAAATGCGAACGTCTTGCCACTTTCTTAAGGAGCAATTACTACTAGTAACACTAGTAGGAAATTACTTTAAGTAGGGTAAAGGCCAAGTAAATATACCAGCAAAGTCCCTATACAATTGAACTCCACTGCTGTCGTAACCGACTTTGAATAGCTAACAAGCCTGTATAGAGAAAGGAGTGGGGGTTACAATACAAAGTGTAAACCAAAGCGAATACAGCTTGGAAACCCACATCACTGTATCTGACACTTCCTGACCTCACGTTTTTTTTTATTTCCTTTCTGCATAAGAAGTGTATAATGTCTGTTCATAGTACACAGGGACACATTAGTCACTATAGTCACTGTCACTATTACACCTTAAATATTCTCAAATAGCCCACAGAAGCAGCTCACATTTAAAAATAACCTTGAAGTAGTTCAGTTTGACTTGTTTTAGCCATCAACATTTAGAATATTTCACTCCAAATTTGTATTGTACTTTTATAAGAACACATCTTTGAGTTTGTACTTTTAAAAACTGTATTTTATAGGTTTGAATCACTTCTCTATTATATTTCTTAGAAAATGCCCTGAACCAGTGCAACTTACAATTGTTACAGTATATCACATTAGTTTCACATACAATTACCCATTTATGCAGCTGGGTTTTTACTGGAGCAATCTAGGTACAGTACCTTGTTCAAGGGCACAACAGCAGTGTCCCCCACCCAGGATTGGACCCACTGCCCTTTGTTCACAAGACCCTGTATATGTGAGCTGACAAACTCCAATCCCTCTATTCATGATCTGTGTATGTGTGAGTGCATGTCCTTAGGTAGTCTGATAAACTGACACACAAGTGTATAAATACTGGTGGGTGTCGACTGTGTCTGCATTTCTGTCTGTGTGTGGTCACTGGGAGGGCCTACAGTCTGCCAGTGTGTAGCCCCACTGACCTAGTTATATGAACACACATTTGCTTTTGCAGTTTTACATCCTTTCCATTTTAGTTTTGAATTGGCTGAATGTTTTGCGAGGTTAGCAACAGGAGCGGCCCGCTTCTGTAGTTCGTTATCGTTGGCTTCAGCAGCCTTGTGCGTCTGCGGGCCGTGCTGGGATGGGGTCACTTTTCGGCCTGCGAATGTGAAGCCCCACTGACCTGGCCTGCAGTTTGCGGACTGTCTCCTCGTCTTGCCTGGCCTGCCTCTCGTCCTCCAGGGCCTCCTCCAGTAGCCGGTACATGTCCTCCAGCTCGTTCACCCTCTGCAGATACTGCTCCACCTCAACGGACTTTTGAGCCACCTCCTCCTCCATCTGTTGCCGCACCTGAACACAGCATCAACACAGCGCGTCAGCACAGAGCCCCGTCGGAGCCGAGCACGGCCCACAGAGCTGGCACTTACAGGACGGTTTGTTCTGGGAGTACCATTTCCAAATGGTGGAAAGGGGTACATACTTGGGACCATGGGGGGTTAATAATAATAATGTATATTCTAACTGGTTGTAGTCTGATAATGCTCTTCAAAAGAAAAATCAGTTTAAGATTGTATTAAAAATATGTGGAAATAAATTACTTCCAATTCTTCCAAAATGTTAAGCCTTTCTATCATATCATGCTAAGGTTATTTGTTTTATGAATCTGCATTTCATGTTGCAGAACTGTTAATATTGAATGTGCTTGTCAGGAAAAGGCTTTGTGCGTTTTCTGTATGGTTTAACAGTGACAATTGGATCATTGTGGCAAATAAATCCAGATCACAATTGCTGCATGTCTTGGATCCCACGTTTGTTTTTGTTTTTTAGTTGTTTTTTTAACTCATTGAAAACACCCTTCTGCTACACAGCATTTCTGAGATGTACAGGATTGTTGACAGGAAGACAGAAGACCAGTGAATACAGAGCCGGGATGAGTAGAGGTATTCTGACCGCAGACAACAGGTCACCATTCTCCACACAAAGGGCCGCTCTGTGCGTTTTCAGTACCAGGAGAACACCTATGGACCTAGACAGTTATACATCAACCTACAACTACTTGTCACATATTTAGATGGACTATACACACACTCCACATTGTTAATGCTAATTATACCTGACATTAGATTCATATTAACACCAAAGTGAGCCAACAGATCTGTATACACTGGGTGGAGAATAACTTGATTTCCAACTTCCGCATTGGCCATAGACGTCAATGTAGCACAAAAACGCACATGCTAATGATTTCTGAAAGATTAATTAATAAAATAGTTTTCTTTTTCTTTTTTTGGTTCTTGTCCAGGAATGAATAAATGGAGAACTACAGAACTTGAAACGCCCTCATCTGCTTCCTGAAAATATGCATCATGCATGCGTGAACTGATTGAGAAAAAAATAAAAACAGAACAAAGACCTCTATTTGACCATCATGCTGTTAGTACAGACGTCTCATTAGCAAACTTTCTGCGCTGAGATTTCATTACTGGTAAGACTCTGAAGCCTATGTGTCAACAGCAGTAATCTGTGAAAGTTTTGGGGGTCAAAGTTTAATGAGTAACAAAACAAAGCAAACCGTTAGGGAGTATATCAGTAACTACCTGTTGAATTTTACAGCGGCATACATCCGCATTCCCTACTTCCTATCTGAGCAGCACAATGCTCAACAATATGACTCTCTGTGCTAAGACTGGAAAGAATTGATTTTGATTAAAATGTAAACATTGTGAACAACACTAGAGAGGTGTATTTTTATATAGAAATTCACATAGCAGTGAAAAAATAGACACACACAAAACAGTTTCATTGCTAAGGAAGGGCTGTGGCCGAGTTTTCAAAAGTACAACAAAGTGTTCTTTGGTCAAACTTGGCCTGGATTCCCCTCTTATGGTCCCATTCAAGAAACGCGGTGCTATGTGAGGAGAGGACTGAATGTACGGTAAGGTCGTTACCATTTTCTCTCTCTCCAGGTCCATTCTGTAGCGGTCCTGGAGCTCTCTGTGAGTCTGCAGTCTCCTCTCCTCCTCCTCCGCAGAGTTGGCTGCTGCTTCTTCCAGTTTCTGTGAAAGGCAGAGAAAAGAGAAGCCCTTTAAGGATGAGCTGGCTGTCTCAAGCTGCCAGGCCCAAACTTCACCACTCACCACTCCACACAAAAGGCCAACAGGGCTACTTTCACAAAGACATGGCCCCCACACTACATGACAAAACCTTCGCTTTTCTAAGTTAAGCAAGTAAGGCGATGCCAATGGTGCCTTTCTAACAGACAACTACAGAGACTGAATTTAGTAGCCCCCATGTTTGTGTCCTTTAACATTTTTTGTAATCATTAAAAGACCAGAAATCAAGGAAGTTTCAAAGGCCAATTATTAATAAACCTGTTTGTGTAGCTGATCAGGTTAAATTAACATCATGTATGTAAACATAACTGGAACCTTAACAAACGTTCCCTTGTGAAGCCGTGATGCATGATAAGAGTTGCAAAAGAGGAACTGAGAACACGGCCATAAAGAATGATACAATATCACCGCAGGACAGCTGCAAACACGTCAACACACTCCGGAAAGTTGTGTGCATAGTATTATTTTCATGTGTGACAGAAGTCCTGCGACCATCTAGATTTGCTTATATAGTGAGTACACAGAGGTTCTCTCTCATCATTTAAACTGGTGCTTTTCCCTACACCATTATGGGTTGTTATTGTTGTATTATAATGATCTGAAGTAAGTGCAACACTAAACTAAAGTACTTGACATATATATGCAAGTACATACACATATATACATTCATACATATACACACACATTTATGTATGTATATGTGTATGTGTGTAAAACCCATAATGTTGTATACATTTACATATAGGCCTACATAATTTACGATACCTAAAACACATCAATGTAAAATTATGTCAAACTACAAGCTGTGGCTTTAGCACTTCCTCAATATGCTGGAAGTGCAGAACCCATTTGTTGAAAAGCAAAGAAAAAAATTAACTTTTTGACCTTTCGCTACATACATTACAATGAAGCGAAAGACCCAAAAGAGATGCGCGGCTTTCAGTATTCAATGATCACAGGCAGAACACATCTGCATCTCTATTCGAAACAGGAGATCACAGCTTTAATATTCACTTTTTTTTTCAGGGGGACAAAACTGCAACACAAGAAGAATTAAATAATCTGTAATGAAAGGTAACCAGCATTTAACACAAGCAATATATTTTACACCTAAATATAGTGAATTCAATAATAATAACAACACATTTACAGACTCCTAACAAATTGAATCATGTCAAGTCAGATTTCCACAATACAGCCAAAGACCGGTGAACATCCGCTTTAATAACTCCTTTGCTATGAAGGCCAGTATCATATTATCATGATTTAAAACTTACAGATTTAAATGTTGCTAAAATAGTAAACCAGTATCTACAGAACAACAGTGTATTTCCTTTCATTTTTTTTGATACATAAATAAACTACTGCTCTTGCGCGTGTATATAAATGTGGAGAAAAAAAAAAGAAGAAAAAAAACTCATTTTCTCTAGGCTATGTAGGGCAGGCATTGTTTACATGCGAATCACCTTACAATGAGAATGACCTCTGGGGTCGAGGCATTTTCGTTTATTGTTTCACCTCTCAATAAACTGCCGAGCCACGAGTCACTTCTCGCATCAATGAGAGGACTTTTTTGTAAATCACAGAATTAGTCTGACATGTGGGGGGGGTTTCCGATGGTAGGAACTGTAGCTAGTTGTAGTGTCACTCGCTCAACAAAAAAGCTTAGCATGGCTGAGCAAGTAGATTTATCCCACGCCAGCTTGTTGCTCAGAGACACAGTGGCACAGCTCTAATTCTCAACTTCATTATGACAATAGGGCTGTATTTATGGATTGTCAAAGACAAGGTGATACCAATGCCTGTTCTTAGTAGTTTAAAGTCTAGTTCTGGTTAAGGCAAAAAAAACTGTCTATCCCATGAGCATTCAGTAATTCAGACAACCCCCTATAGAAGTAAATGAAAGAAGTAGTGATGGAAGTAATGTATTATGTATTGATCTGTAATTTTATACTGTATTGCACTTTTATAATGCTCTTATAATGTTTTGTAAGTCGCTCTGGATAAGGGGGTCTACTAATAAATAAATAAGTAAGAGTTATTTTGGCCTTGGCCGAGGTAATAACAGCCTGGTCATGAGGATGAGCCCATGGATGGACAGAGCAAAGGGACTGGGGAGGCTGGGGGACGTTGTTTCTGAGTTTAGCTAGAGGGAGCGATGTATTTTTGCGTGGTATTTAGACTAGTGTGTATTTCATTGGTTGAGATTGGAGCTGAGTGAAGCGTGATAGGGGGTTGTCCTCCACCTCAACATTAGTTTTAAATCCATTAAGAAAATGCCCTACAAGATGTAGTGGTGATTTCAACACTACCTGAGGAGAACCAGCCAGCGCAGGTAAAGGGGGAGAGGTCACGCATAATTAGGGAAGGTACAACAAATGCACCAGATAAGGACATCATTACGCTGATTGATTAACTGATTAGGTTTCATTAGAGGTCACTGGACAGGTTAAACAAGTCAAACCAAACTGCATAGCCTGCCTTGACAGTATGTTCATCATGCTCTGGAAACGTGGTAAAAACACATCAATCATGAGTATTTCATTTATCTGCAGGTGTAAACTATCCACAAATGGGTCAGTTAGATTGCCTCAGACTGTGCCCCACCAAACGCATTCAGAAAATCCCAGCGTATTCCACATTTTCAAAGGGCTGCATCACTTCATGGTGTGAACAGATACTCCATTACACTCCAAGGTACGTTGCCACCTGAGGACATCCTCACTCCTCAGCTTCAGTTGTCAGGCATTACTTAGGTTTTGGGATCAGCCCTAAGTAAGTTTAGCGTTCAGCCCTCAGTTATCACTCATATTTGATATCACCAATCGTGTGTCAGTCTTATTTGGCATCAAGCATCACACTTATTTCATGTCAGTTCTCATGCATCACTTGAATTTAATGTCAGGTGTCAGGAGTCACTCGGTTTTTGTATCAGGGATCATTCGAAATCAGTGTCAGGTATCAGAGTGTTTTTTCTGGGACTTAATTTAATAGCCAATTTAATAGCCAATCAAATGGCGTCTTAACTGTTAGTTCATTGGTTACAGGGAATGTCAATCATTTGTATTACTGTGTATTCACTGCGTGCTGATTTTATAGTCGATATTTGTGTTCGAATACAAATATTTTTGGTAATACCACATATTTAAATGATTGTTCGTTTTGTATTATTAATTAAAACTACATTCTGTAGATAAACCGAGTGACACCTGATACCTGACATTAAATTGATGCAGGAGAACTGAAATAAAATAAGCGTGATGCTTGATGACAAATAAGACTGATACCCGTTGAGGATATCAAATATGGCTGAACGCTAAACTTACTGAGGACTGATCACAAAACTAAGTGATGCGTGACAATTGACTCTGAGGAGTGAGGATGTCCTAATATGGACACCGTACCAAGGACGTCAGCTACATAAAACAACCTTGTGAAGTAGCATCTAAGGTATAATAAAAAGCAAGTTCAGTCATGTCCTGCAGATGTTTAAATTTCCTAAAATAAACGGATGAATTCACTTCCCCTTTCAAGAGAATTTCTGAAGCATAACCATCTGATGTCGTTGGGCTTTTTTGTTTGTTAGTTTGCTTTTTACTCTTGATTTGATTTTCATACTTCAGATTTGAATTGATGGTTATGAGGCATCATCTACTAGCCTATAACCGCTAGAAGATCTCTGACCAGAGTTTCACCTCATAGGTTCACATAGCGTCTGTCTGTTACAATGTGTTCGTAGACAGACTCTGTTGTTTGCGTTCAATACATTTCTGAGAGTCGGTAATATGAAATATAATCTAACATCTATGCAAAAGATGTCTGACAGCCTATTTCCCCCCCAACCACCACCACCACCACCACAAGAAATGCATAAAAATAACAATGTTGTAAACCCAATTATAAAGGTTGTGCAGTGAAGGGAGTAGACAGGCCATACGGAATGAGTATATATTTTATACATTTTCACAATATACCTATTTTTTTGTAACTGTAAAAACAACAAAGCAATTAAGCTGGCTGTATATTTTCAACCTATAAACTAAATACATGGATTACAGACTAAGATATATCTTAAATGCATGCCTTACATTTTGAATATTCAAGAAACAGCACAATTGTGAGCTATAAGGATGACGCATTAGAAACCTGTGTTCGGTACGTAAGCCGCTGCTGGGGCGTACCTTCCTCATGGTCTCTAGCTCCTTCTGCTTGTTCTCGTTGGCTGTCTGCAGCTCCTTCATCCGGAGCTCCAGCTCCTCCTGTTCAGCCATCAGTTTCTGCCGCAGCTCTTTCCGCTTCTGCCGAGCTTCCCGGTGTGGGGCCGGGAGGCCAAGCTTCAGGAGATTGATGCAGGTCTGGATCCCTGAGAGGAAAGACCACAGGAAGTCAGGGCACAGTGACCTGCATTGTGAATAACAGCCCTGTTAAAAAGTTAACCCAAAGAAAACCATTTGTACACCAGGAATACAAAACAGCTTTTATTTTATTTTTGCCGAGTATGCTCTACTGCACCTGTATTGCTGAGAATCGTATATGGATCCTGTCCCCTCACACCATTAAATGCAACCAAATGGAACTAATTATATGCTTTGTATCCTCTCAGTACTGCTCCTGAATCTCTCCCGAACATTTCTCCATCAATCTCTTCACTCCAGCGAAGGAACAGCGAGTCACGTTTCAGAGAACTGGAAAGACATGGGCTCAAGACCTTTCTGCTTCCGTCTGTGCATTCCCTACCTTGAATCCATTCCTGTTTCTTCTTTTTATCCGACGCACTGATCTCGAAGCTTTTGTCAGAGCATTTCACGATAAAGAGGCATTTCTTTCCCTCCTTGTCTGGTAAAGACTGCAACCAGAAAATAATGTCACATTTATTTACAACAGGTTTCCTTTAGCTAGGCCAATGAGCAATGAACAATGCTAAGGGAAGCTGATAAACCAAGCGTAGGCCATGAATCACAAATGTTTGTTTAAAGACTGGTTATATATATATATATATATATATATATATATATATATATTTATTCAATTTTGTTTCACATATATTACACATCAAGTAAGATCCCTCCTACTTGCTATGATATATTTCAAACTTCACAATCTATGCTCTGGTGGGACTAGAAAGATACTATAATAGATCATGAATCATTGGCTCTTGATGTATTTCATTTATTTTGTTGTATGCCTTAGAAAAAGGCAAATAAATATTAAAACCCAGAGTGGGCTATTATATGCTATATTATTTTTTATTTTTTTTTTAAATACCCAGGCTCAGTTATTAAAGAGCTACTGTCAAACAAAAATAAGTTGCCTCCAATTCAAATCTCAAAATAGAAACTAAAATATTTAAATGGCTGATGAAATCGAGCACAGTGGGCCATTGATAAAGGTGACGTTTAACATGTCAAGACTCTCACCTCAACACAGCAGTTGCCATCCAGTACTATATCGCCTTTCTTCTCCGTCAAATCTTCACTCACATAGTATGAAATGGCATTGGGCCGCAGGAGAAACCACCGCTCTGTCCAGTTTTTCCTCTTGTGCCCTTTCTTCAGCATGTAGCCCTGGGGCAAAGAAAAGCCTTTAATTGATCTCTTTAAAATGTTACTCACCAAGATTCCTTCCTACAGAGAGTTGCGATTCATGATTTACATCACCATGTAAGAGACTTCATAATTACATATTGACAAAGGCATGTCAGAAATGGAAAACAACACAATTCAGTTTGTCGTCCATGGTTCAGAGCCCAACATTAGATGAGCAAGTTTCTCTTGAATGTCATCCATTAATAGACCTCCAGGCACAATGTTCCACCATGTCTGATTAGGGGCTTGTGGTTGGATCAGACAGGCCTCTTTATTTCTCTTAAAACATTCGGTTTGGTTTCGAATTCGTACAATCATGTTTGAAGGGCTGGAATTTTCTCAGTCATAGTTGCTGTGCCAGAATCTAAAAGTTGGGTGTAACTGCCAATGTACAATGTAATAAATCAAGTGAAGTAATTTACACACAGCTATGACTTTTGTATTTTTTATCTGCTGAGCAATTTATTGGGAGCAGGCAGGTCCACAAGGAGGGGGTTTTTACCACTCTTTTATAGAAGCTTTTAATGTCTCTATTGAAGAAGAAATGAAACTGGACAAATAGAAAGGAATGACATGCACGTGGAGAGACGGCAACTAGTTATAAAATTAAAGAAAAACAACTTCAGACTCGCCTGAAAGCTTTTTAGGAAGTGTTTCAAACAGGAGGCACTATTTTGAACTGGCTGTTTACAAAGCAGTTATTCATCGTATTCTGTAAACTGAAGACAAATCTGATTTCAGAGAAGCTAACTGAAACAAATGGATCACGTCATACTGGGAAAGTATTTAATGAAGGTGATGATAAACATTAGGCTTTTGAAACAAAATGTTCTGGGGTTTTTTGGTGGGGGGGGGATTAAAACAGTCTTTAAACTTTAAATAATACCAAGGGTTACAATCTATTTGTTGATTACTTCTAGAAAACTTATATAAACTGATAAGCACTTGGAGCCAGTGGAAAATGATAAGGAGTAATTATAGTTTTGTTGTTGGGTTGTTGTTTTTTTGTTTTTTAAGTTGGTTGGTTGTTTTTAACCACAATAAAGGTCATTTTTCTAATTATTCCACAAAAAAGGAATAACAACAAATGATTCGCAGCACCAACTTATTAGAGGAGATGTTCTCTACGCAGGGAGGCCTTTATGATTTTAAAGCGCACCGTGGGCCTTGTGATACGATTGTATAGTGAACTGAAGTAAAGAGCAGCTGTGAGGCCTCGACTATTCTGCCATCAGCCAGCCAGCAGCTGGCACTGGCTGGCACCACAAACATGGGACTGTTTGAGTCTGTCCTTTTCAATCAAGGCCAACCAATATGAATGCTTTAAATGCACGCCAAGGACTAAGGACCTCCCTCTCCCTCCTCCCAGCTGTAATAAAGCACAATTTCATCCAGATCAAGCCT
Organism: Amia ocellicauda; assembly: GCF_036373705.1. NCBI lineage: Eukaryota > Metazoa > Chordata > Actinopteri > Amiiformes > Amiidae > Amia > Amia ocellicauda. The sequence continues at coordinate 8,235,794 of NC_089853.1, forward strand.
TAAGAGAGCATCAAAGAGTCAGGCAGCCTCACTTGTTTGAGCACGTCCAGGATGAGCTCCTGGAAGACCTCGTTGATGCCCATGGAGAGGGTTTGCCGGTCCATGCCCTTACTGAAGTGCCCTGTGCCAATGAGGTCGATCAGCTCCCAGGCAGACAGGCACTGCTTCTTGCTGTTCAGCTGAATCTTATAATCCTCAAACTTCTCCTCGATCCAGCTCCCGCCCATGGCCTCGGTGAGCTTTCTCAGGAAGTACTCAATCTGCACAGACACAAAAAAACACATTTCAGCTGCAGATGGCATGGTCAGATATTTGACCAACAAGCCACATTGAAACCAGGGAGGCATGCCATTATTGTTTTCTTATATATAGACAGAAAAGTAACGAAATATGCAGACAAATGCATAGGTACATTGAATTTGAAATCTATTTCGATAGCAATAGCATCAGCATTCCTCTATCTCTCTCTCTCTCTCTCTCTCATGTGCCTACATGTGTGATATTTCCCCCCAAATACAATGTGACCAGTAGCTGTTGTTCCCCTGGCCCTACTGAAGAAATACAGCACTATAAATCCTCAGGGGTCATAAAGCAGCAGGAAGCAGACAACTTCCTGTTTTAGTACTGTTGTTAAACACAATATTAGCTCAGATGCCATGGTGTAACATCTAACTGACTCAAATAATTTACTGGAGACCCAAAAGTAAAAAAATAAAATAAAAACAGTTTCTTCATAGGCGCTTACTATATTTTTTAATACACATTTTTTGTATTTTTAAATACATTTTTAAAATACCAGCACAAATTTATTGCATTTTGCTAAATAAAACTAGCAAAAACATTTGACAACTGATGTGATACTAATGAAAAAGGAGATTGCCAAAACCACAGGCCAATGGAGATACTAATGCCACTATTGTTGTTTTTAAAAGTCAAATCACAGCTGTCCAGGAATATTTAAAAAAATGTATCCACTGCAAAAGATTTAAACTTTATGAATGTAGATAATGGTTATATAGTACAGTATGGCTGTCGTTTCACTTTGGAAGGAATGGTTTAGAGTTTAGCTTCAGCACAAAGAGACATTTCTTATGTCACAAATCATAAGGCACAGTTCCACATCATTACCGGACCCACTTACAAACTCCACAGTGCGTTGTGTGTGTGTCACTACAGCCTGAGTCATGTAATTCAGTATTTCACCACATACAGACCTACTGAGCAGCTATCCTAATACAGGAGATCGGGAGCTTAAGAATGGTGTCAGTTTCCAGTTGTTGTTCTTTTTAAGGAAGTAAAAATCATTTAAAGTCTCCCTCAGACTTTAGCTCTTGGGTGTGCCAGTTTATATATACTGCTGGCAGGGCTCTGTTCAAGTGTCTGAAAGCTCCCTCTGAGGTTATTCATAGCTGATTATGTGTATTTTCATCTCTGCATTCTCTCTTATCATACTTAACAGTACTAGTTTCCCAACCACACAGAATCTAATCTTGTGAACTGCTTATGCCACTACTAATCATACCATTCACCATGGGAGTCGCTAGAACCCTTTTACTGGGGCATGTGCCCCAGTATAAATCTGCTGTGCCCCAGTAAAATCTCAAGTTTGAGTTTTAACAAATAAATGGATCTAAATGCAACGCAGTAACCCAATCAACGCAGTTTAACTGAAAACACAAACCGATGCGTGCGCGCCTGTGTGCTGCTATAATTGCCACTGCAGCGCACACAGAGTCCAGGTGTCGGCGCGCAAGTCAGAATTGAGGTAGGTTTTGTTATCTGCATATACAGTGTATGCCTTTTATGCCGTAAAACACGCAGCAGGCTTTCAAGGAAGAAAAAAAAAGCGATGAGATGAGAAATGGGGGGCCTGTGCCCCAGTAGAGCTTTATGTCTCGCAACGCCCCTGCCATTCACCCTGTATGAGGAAGTTTTGCTTGAAAGATTACTTTTTTAACTGTGATGATTAAAGCTACTACCATATTTTCCAGTGCTTGAGGGGTTTTTAGCAACAAGCCAACAGTTCAATATTAAGCTGGAGGATATTTTGAGGGGGATTTTCTACACTTTGACTACAACTATAAACAAAATGAGACCATATTGAAGGCTTTAATCATGTGAGCACAGTCAAAGAATGAAGAGTGAAAACCAGGTGAGGATTTAGACCGTCTCACGGATTTCACCCCAAATCAAATCCACTGATTATTATTATTTTTTTAAATATAATACAAATGTGAATGCTGTACTGAAGACAACATTTCACGGTTTCTTTGATTCAATGTGTTAAGCATGTTGACAACTGCACACAATTAATGTTGAAAAATGAGGGCGAAGATGATTGAGTAATTCAAGGCGGGGGGTCTGGGGGTCCTCCCCCATAAGATTTTGACAATTGGAGACCTGAAATGCGTGATTCTGAGTGATTTCGAAGTCAAAAAACATAGCTCAAAATCTCCATGAAATCAGGCAGATTTGGACTCAAACAGATCTTTGCTTCACAACCACACATCACCAGCGAACACCACATATTAACCAACATTATGCAGCGAACTGGACACGGTTTCTGGTGCTTGTCAATCACAGATCTATTTTGGTGGGTCTGTAATTAAAACTGATGAGGATGCACAACTCTCGATTTGTGCTAGAAATGTGCGTCCTCATTGGGAATCAGCAGTTTCCGCCACTGATGCAGGTGTTTCTAGGTGCATACAAGCTATGGCACTGTGCACCCCCACCTCCCCGGTCATGTTTATGCACTTTTATATTTTGGAGTCGAGGTTGAAATATGTCCACATGACAAACGATCCGCAGTTTAGCCGTTTATTTATAGAAATCAGGAAAACAAACCGAATACCTGTTTTTTTTGTTTGTTTGTTTTTGACGAGTACAAAGTGAGGCTCTTGCCCCAGTCCAGTATGTGTACAGAGACGAATCCGGGAATCTGCGAACAATCAACTAACTCACTAACGGGAACCCGTGCTCTACATAGGACATCCCATCCCACGGTCCGCCTATTGGCAACCGTGAACTGCAATTAAAATATTCAGAAATCATATCATATAACTTTTTTGAAAAAAATATTGAATTAATCACACTTTGCAAAGATCACACGCTTCTCAGAAACCACCGAGGCATTTTAAACATTTCAAACAAATGTGTGTATAAGTACAATTTTCATTGGTCACCTCTCAGCCATGACAGAGAGGCCGCAAAGGGATTCATATGGACGTGAATCTCACCTCTTCAGTAACAATGGCCAGAGGGTACCTGTCTTCGGACAGGAAGTTGAAAATGCACCAGATCTTGAAGGAGTCGTCGTCTGTGATGAGCAGATACATTTTGGTGAGGTTTTTCCTGGCGCACAGTGTCCAGCACATCCTGTTGAAATCCACACGGTCAAAGTTGTCTTGAACCTAAGGAGAGGAGTAGTAAGGTTCGGTCATTCAAGTAAACACAGAACTTGCTCGAAAAGGATCATTTGTATATGGAAAATGGACACTATATTTAGTTTAGGAATCAAAAATTCCTGCGCGTGCCTGGCATGCAAACTGATCCGATGTGTTACAGCAGTCAGAGCCATGAGAGGGAAATGTGCTCTGAAAAGAGTACACTAATTAACATTGGTGTTTGCTATACTTCCATGGCAACTGCTGGCAGGTTTACTGTAAAAATCCTGCAGATTAGTGACACATCTGGTGCCCAGCCAGCTGGTTCTGAACAAAGGACAGAAATAGCTATTGATGATGCGATACTCAAATTCAAGTGAAGTGCTTCAAGCCTCTGTAAGCAATCACTCACTGCTGCCATCTTAAAACACAGCTCTTGATTACTTCAGTTTGTTAATTGCAGTTGGTCTGAATTCAACCTCTTTTACATTAGGCTGTACTGGAAAGGCAGTGAGATCACAAGTTACAGCAATAGAAAGATAAACAGCTATTCCTGTTTACAGGATAAGAAATCACATAAGTGTGCAATCTCTTTTTCCACACATACACCGGTTTTGCAATTGCCTGAAGTGTTTGCGAATTTACTAAATATAGGGCACATAGTGTTAAGAAAACTAGAGCCTAGACCACGAATCACAAAAAAGTTATTAACTGATACCCTATTGAGTTTTAATTCATAAGTAGTAGAAAGCAACTTCTGACACAACTGAAGCCACAATTGGTCAGTTTGTAATTTGAGGAAAGGTGAAAGTTTTGATCTTGTTTGGGCCTAGGCTGAACCTTTGGACACAGTGTTCACTACAGATCTGATGGGGCTCTTATAAATTAAACCAAAATAGTTACTATGTTTTTTTTCCCTCAGTCTTATTATTAATGAGAATCAAGGGCACGTCTTATCCTCTTCCTATACACTGCTAATGCACAAACCAGAAGGATCATGACGGTCAGAACAGTAAAAAGAAAACATCATTAACACAATTATATGGTGTTCAGCAAATCCAGTTAGGGACAGGGAGCAATTTGCCCTGTATACTGACAGACACAAGGGTGGAAGTCTCCATTTAACAAGTACACAAAAGAAAACTAGAAAGATTGAGGTAGGAGGCACACTTATCACACCAATGAATGATCTGAGAAAGAACATGTACACTCAGGCACTCCTGAAGCTGAAAAGGTCTCTGTCACAAAATCTGGTCCTAAACAGAGGGGAAAGGAGGGCTGTTGATCAGAACGCTGAAGTCTTGTGAAAGAACAGCTTTTTTTTCCCTTTCAATCTCGTTGTCTTTAGCACTTTTTCATTTTCTTTTTGTTTCTGCTATCCTCTGCAAACCCATAGCTCCCCTCCCCCTGACTGTCAATCTGTGAATTTCTCCTTTCCGTGCCTAAACAATGGCAGCTTTGTTAAAGTCCAAGTAGTTCTTTTCGGCCCTAAATAAATATTCATTTGCATTCACAAGAGTAATGAGGGAAGGTGCTTTATAGATGGACTGTATCAAAGGCCCCAGCTTAACAAGTAAGACTTCTTGATGTAGAAACCTTTGTTTATTGCATTGAACCAACAAAATTTTTTAAAATAAACCAAAAGCGGAAAAGGTGCTGTGAGTTCTCTCCTTACACCCGGTTAAAAGAACCTGTGGTAAATAGCAGCATTGAAATTAAGTCAGACCCTGTGAACTAGATTGTGACATATCAGTTTTAAAATATATCACAATCTCTAAACAAAAGTTAGATTAAAAGTTCAATCTTAACAAAAAATAGAAAATAAAGGGCAAATTATTGTATTATATATATTCTTCTGTCATTAGTCACAGACAATTCCTTAGTACTGTACATTTGGATTGTCTGGATAATCAGATCAACGGTTTTAAATCTTATACTTCAAAACCTAAATTCTGGTATTATAAAAAGTTGGATTTTAATTAATAATCAGTACAGAGTTAAGACAATCCCATCAGCAACAACTGATTCTTCTCAAAACCTCAAAAGTCCCTGTGCTCGGTGAGTATTCTGTACTCCTCCTGTCTGCAAGACCAGTCAATCAGGAAGAATCTGATTTTTTCACTCCTCATTTCCCTTTGTGAGGGTCAAAACTCGCAAAAGGAAATGAGGAATGAAAATATGAGTTTATGCCTGACGCCTTCTGCGAGACTGAACCCACGTATCACACATCGGAACCTTGTACCAAGATTTCAGACCGTACAACAGAACTTATTGGCTGTATTAAATGTGGGGGGGATCTGCTACTCTGGATGATATTAACAGGGTTTTTTTTTAAATTGGTGATTAAAAACAAAAGTTTAAAATTTTAATTAACACAAAAATACTTTGAATTGAGAAGACATTATAACACATTTTAATGATAAAATCAGTAGTTCCTTTCTGCTGACAGCATGGTTGTGTCTTCACCAATGTGGCAACCAACATGTTTGTGGTGTTCCCTTCTAGGTCAGAGAGCCCCGGGACAGAGTCAAGCACGACAGGTAAACCCTCTAATGGCTTAAAAGATATTAAAATTGCCATTGGCACATTTTAGAAATTGCTGGTCAACTGAATCCCATTTACAATTTACTATTTTCCACATTCAGAGGGTCGGATCACTGTTTCTATGTGAACTCATAAGTTTAGGGCAAAGTGGCTAATTTTCAGTTAATCCTAGTTGCTACATATCATTTACAACCTTAATAAATGGAATGACTGGAGCAGCCTGATGCCTTCAGACTCAAGGAACAGTTTCAGCCTCCTAGCACGTTCTACCTTTCTGCTATATGTTTACATGGCCTGCTCTCTTTTGTCCTGGCCTCTGACATCACTGCTCTTGTAGAACAATGCACATGCAGAGCATGGAGAGAACTGAAGGACCTCTGCGCATCATGCTTCACAGTTCTCGAACCCACCCGATGGAGGAGCCTTACAGAGGGGCCAGACTGCTTTGTGTGAAAAAATTTAAAGAATGGGAGGGCTCCAGGCAACGAGTGGATTAATTCACCTGACTTTTGAGCTTCCCCTCCTCGGTTCCTGTCTCAAGTGGAAAGATCCTGACTGACTCAAGAGGCTCGATACACAGGCAAGGAGAGTGAAATATCAACTCTCTGCAAAGTGTCTGTAGCCCCTAGGACAGGGTGGGTGATTTTTTTCTCAATAGGGGAGATAGGTGATTTCTCAAATGTTAATGACAGGAAATGCACAGGGAAGTTACTAACACAAAAAAAGCTAAATGAAATACACTTGACAAATCCATGAGAGAGGAAGTAAAGAGTGTTACATTAGTGTTACAGCAGCTAAGATCTAAATATCATCCATTGGACCTTTCAGCGATGTAAAAGACCAATATGATTTTTTAGCTGAAGCAACTTATCCCTTTTCCCAGGTCTATAGCATTTTAGCTAGACTGTGGCCATCGAGGACCACATCTGAAAAACACTATCAGTTAAAACACCAGTTCCAGCATTGCAGAAAAGTGAACATGCAGTTACTTTGAAATATTTCAAGAAATTAAATATTTTAAAGGAGAAAGGGCAAAAAAAATCAAAGGGCATCAACAGAAGCCAGGCACAGATAGTTGGTGAGCTCTTTGAACCTCTCCATTCTGACAGTACTGGATAAGAGAGGAGATCTCCTTCACCCGTTCCGGAAGCAGAATGCCGAAAGACTGTTAAACTGCGAACTGATAAAGCCTTGAGGTTTTCGCTGGCCTTGAACTTCTTTGTTTTGGAATTCAAAAGCTGCAGGGAGTCCAGCTATATAGGGGGTGTGATTGTGAACAGTAATATCCATCTCCCCCACGCACTTTCAGGACACAGCGACTTGCATTAGGCAACCTTTCCAATTTTAAGTTTTGATTTTTGTAATTAACTGAGCCAGTGAGATTAGCACACTTTACACCAACACACAATATAAACATTATCTTTAAAGATAATCCCATCTTACCCGAAAAAAGTGAATGTTTTGTGAACCAGTTACAGCCGCTGACTTACATTGTCCATAACTAGAGCATCACATCCTTATGGCCTCCTTTGCAAAAAGTCAGTGGTTTCTAACATGCGATTTTGTAGAGCGGCTGAACATGCATGAGCAGTCGCAGGGGCTTTCAGCAAAGCAACGTCTGAAAGAGTGTGCGGGTGGCAAGGAATGCCGTTACCTTGTCCAGGATGAACTTATTCAGGTAGGGCATGTATCCCTGGTTGGAGACCGGGCCTTCGTCGTCGTCCTTAAAGTGCTCCTCCAGCGCCACAGGGTCATGGGGGATTTTCATCACAGTGCACAGGTTGTGAGACAGAACCTGACACACAAACAAACACAATCAGAGACCCGCCTCACTGGAGTGCCTCTGCAGTGCACTTCAGGACACTGCGTCAGCCTCACCTCACCAGCTCCAAACTCACTGTATATATAGTGTGTTTTGCTTAGATTTGTAACTTATGGCAACTCTACACTGTTAGTTTTCCACTATATAACTTTTCACATTTCTTGTGCATCCCATAATAAAAATATAATAATAAAAATAACAATAAACAAATAATTAAGCTAGGACCAAAGACATCTTATAGAACAGAAACAGTCACAGAGACAGTGAAATCAATACAGTGAGGTTTCCTATGTTGACAAATAAAGCATATAACGCCACTCAAGACAGCCCTTTTTCACTACAATGGTATCTAGACACCAGTGTTATCAAGACTGAGCACACAGTGTGCTGTAGTTCAGACTGGTACCAGTCACTCAGGAAAACAACTCCTATACTCTTCAATTAAAGCCCTCTCTGTTAGTCTGACTCGCGGCAGTAGAGCCACACAGGTCTTCCAAGCTGGAACACAATGTCCCCGTTTTAAAGAAGCAACCGTTTAGTACTAAGCCAGGTTTCTTGTCATCTCCTGGCACCCTAAATCACTGGGCTATAGAAACTGTTGGCATGTTGATGTATGTATTACTTTTGATCCCATACACTAACAAGCTGATAAATAATTTGATGGCATGTATGTAAGTCCTGACTGTGAATTTGTATTGCAGACCCTCTGGTGCCAAAAGGAGAAGCACAATTTGTACTATAATATATTTATCTGCACGGGACGTGTGCCAGCCTCACCACAGACCAATATGGAAAATAAGTAATTTACAAATCACTTAACTTCTGTCACGACACAAATCATACTCGGCTAAAAAGGCACATGCAATCCACAGCGTATGACAAGTTTTTTTTTTTTTTTCAATTAAGCAGAATATGAAGCTATTAAAAGCTTTGGAAATGTACTTTATTCAATAGCTAGCAAAATCCTGATCACCACCTGCATTGATATCTTTAATTGTTTCCCTACCACTGTGTCAATTAAATGATGCAGGTCAAAAACTAACAAACCTAGACAGAACAGAGAGCAAATAACTAAAGCATATCTAAGTAAATACTAGAAGACATATGCCTTTATATATATATGGTATAAATATTTTTTCTTTCACATATAAACAAACAAAAACAAATAATGCAATTTGATTAGTATGTTTATAGAACAAAGCCTTCAACAAGTAATACAGTATCTCATGTTGATCCCACAAGCCAAAGATAGCACTCAAATAACTGTCCTGATAAGAAGACATGCAGCTGACTCTGCATTTGTTCACCCCCCCATGTGAACCTAACGGAGCTACACTCTGTTTAATGATTAAAAGTCAGAATTAACTTTCTTATGAATGTAAATTGTGATCCTCATTATTACCACCACCTAACCTAATCAAAATTAAACCCAAAGGAAATACTCAGTTCTAGCCAGAACAGACTTTTTAATAAGCAGAATTTAAACTGTAGTTATCAGCATTCAAATAAAAAACGTCTTTCATAATTGTATGGTCTACCCAGTGAGAAGTCATAACAGTATCACGATGAACTTGCAGACAAAGCACTGTGAGTGGTGAATATCTATATATTCATAGTTTCTTCTTGTATGTGGTTGCAGTATTCAGGGTCTTTTCAAACAATGCTTTTGTGTGCACCTTTGATGAAGTATTACTTTATAGTTTAATTAACAGATCTGAAACTGCTCCAGAGTTATTGTTAGTAAGCATATACAAAGCATCGTGACACTCAAAATATTAGTACTAAAGCATTTCCTGACAGAAACATTACAATTGCAAGTCGTTGTTTCGTAAACAGCGAGACCCCTGAAGCAGAGATGTCCTCACAAGCTGCAGATTACAACAATGGAATAATATCTCAACCAGCACAACGCATGACTAACAAAATTGCCTTGTGACTAGGAGACCAATAAGTACTAATTGTTCCAAGATACGGATCTATACGGCTCAGAACGTGGAGGTAGGCAGCGCTGCATTCCCGTTGCAGTGATTGGGCAGGGGATTGGTGCACCTCATTGTAACACAGGAACCTGCATTAAGCAAAGCACCCACGTCAAGTCAAGATGATAAGGGATCGGATCAGCCTTATAACTTACTCTAATATACGGAGAACCAAGCTACAATGGAGGTTAAACAGCAGGAAAAGTTATTCCATTTCAATTAAAGATGTGTCCTTCAATATAAAAAATAAACGCTCAATATAGCACTGGGTGACAACTGAATGAGCTGGTTGTGTCACATCCCTTTTTGTCACAATATTTTTAGCCATATTACACTTGGCACTGCCATGTTTCATTTTTATAAATGTAAAACCACGGACAGTATGCAGTGTACATTATAGGTACGTATCCACCCCTGACCAGGGTGTTTTAATAGACTATTACATCTACTTGACTCGCATACAAGCATAAGACTAATGGCTTCATTACAGTGTGCTTAACATGTTGTATTTACTCAAGGTAGTACCTGACATATAAATAAAAGTAAATCTAGTGAAAATGTTTTTGGGTGGGGAAGAAAAATAAACAATCAATTAAGTATAAAGTTAAATTGCTAATGGTATTATTTGGAGCTTTGTAAATGCATTTTTAATGGAAGGAGGTAGAGTATTTCTATATCTTGTGAAAGGTTGGTTGTGGTTTTCCTTAAAGAAAAAGACGAAATGGGGAGACTCTGAATATAAGCAGTTTCTGCACCAGCAATCATATGATGATGAGTAGGAATCTGAACAAAGTTGAGACCATATTCCACTCTGCTTTATTAGCCAAACAGAAACCCTTGCAAGTTCAAAACCAGCTAGCCTGTCATCTACAGCTAACAAAGATTGTGTTCAAAAGATAGGAATCATACCACATTAACAATCAGCAACACTATGGGAACTATTTCACAACACGCTTTGCAGGCTGATATTTGCAATATCATTCTTTATATTACACTTAATACTCGAATATGCCATGCATATAAGTAATTTGCTTTCTTGCAAAAGGCATGAATGTGTAACTATAGGAGTTCAAGCAGGGTACACAGAAAAAAATAAATTGCAGCTTTCAAACTAACCCCAAACCTCCTTCCTCTGTGACGAAATTAAAGAAAAGGCGGTTGTAACATGTACTTGCAAATGTGAATGTGATATTGGTATATGTAGATTTTTTTGTAATGCTTAAATGTGACAGTAAGTTTAAAAGAAACTATTATAATACTGAACTTTTCACATTTGTGTTGATTAATCGAATATAATATTTACAATCAGTGAATTTAAAGTAGCCTAAACACAATTCCCACAGGCGAAGGTGCAAAAATCACCTGCTGAGATTATGAAATAGAGCCCGAATGAACCATTTTCACAAAACGAATGACCTGATAAAGCAATCACACCCTTTTAACGGCACTGCTATAACACACAACTCCGTGCACAACTTATTTTCGCACTGTATGACGTCATCTCAATGAAAGCAACAATGTACACTTTAATACACGACCCGTCCCAGTCCTGCACTAAACCCACATGGCGTCAATCGGGCACTGCTTCTAACTCAGCGCATGACATCTCGCAATTCGGAGTCAATCAGGATCGGGTTTAAGAGCATTGGTCGACTGCCAAAGACAGATCGCTATAAGTGAACATGAACAGCAATATGTATATTAAACACTTTATTTGTGTCGATGAGCTCATGAATTGCGGTGCATTCGCATTAACTCACTTGGCTGCAGCTCCAATTTCCTGCGACAAATCCGCTTGACTGGAGTGGCTTTAGGCTGGATTTACAACACATTAAATATCCAATTCTACTTACAAAACTTACCTTCAGCTGGGATTTAGATACTTTCCCACTTTTGTCCACATCCAGAGCTGTAAAAGCGTGCCAGATAGACTTTAATAGCTCGTCCCTCAGTCCCATTTTAGGCGTTATTTGCCGAGCTGTGTCACAGTGCGCGTCCGTCGCTCAAAGTTTCTGTTTTGTGCGCGGATCCAGTGGCAGCGGGTCACATGACCGGCAATCGCCGCGTCCAGCCACACGCCTCAGATCACACACATGCAGCTGCACAGGTTTTGTTTTTATCATTTTAATATGTTATAGGCCTATTTAATTGTGTTTTCTATTCATATTGTGACTTCTGGCCAAGGCGCTCCGCTTTCTACTTGAGAGCATCCAAGATCATTGAGAACCATTGTAATCGGACATTGTAAATGCAATGTTTTTTCAGTTGTTGCTGAAGTATAACAGAGCACTTCATTTACGTGCAAAATACAGTGTGATAATTAGTATTATGATTAGGTAATTAGTAGGTCACAACGTAAGCGGTTGGAAATGTCGAGTCAAGACAGGGGGACCATGAGGGCCCGGCTAAAGTAAAACACAGTGGAGCAAGTATGGATATTTCTGATTTGTAAGGTTAATGTTATTTTGAAATGAGTATGTATCAATCTATGAATTATTTCCAATTGTGTTGTACAAATCGTCTGACCGCTTCTTCCCGAATACAGAAGTAGCCAACTCTTTGACAGTGAAACCGTATTGATGTACATGCCATGATTATACAGAAATAGCACTTTTAAAAGCAGAAATAAACTGTCCATGTGGAGATATTCTTGGTGTGAAATTACTTTCATATGGGTAAATAATGGTTTACCATACTCATCTCCCTTGAGAACATACCTGAAGGCATTGTTGGCTAATTAAGTAGGTTATACATGTGACAAGATGTTCACTTACACTGCTGAACACCCGCTACTACTCCCAGAGCAGCGCTTATAGCAAACGCGCATGCGCTGCTGCTACCTTGATCTCCCTGAAGGTCTCGTTTTTATTAACGCTGCAGAAATAATTCATTCTTAGTAGTCATCGTTAATAAAACATCTGACTAATATATTTACTCACTCCCCCCTTTTAAACCTCTGAAGAAATCACGTTAAAATCTGCCATCTGCTGGTCACATTTGAAGCTGCATCCTCAAATAAAGTCCCGATTTGACCTCAGTCAACATTAAACCGCCTCCGCGCTGATGTTTCTGCTCTTATGATCACCTACACTTTCTACAGAGGTTGGAGTCAGTATTTGTACAACAGAATAGAAGGCAGAAGCAGAATCCTCTGTGGATTTGGAAAAGCTTTGTATTTATTGGTTTAAGGACAGTACATTTACAAAGCTGAACAGAAGAACATGTACTAAAACGAGAATATGATACACCGAGCAAGTTCTAACCTACAAAACTACAAGTTTTACCCCCCAACTTAAGTAGAAGTACAAAACTAAAAGTCCTGCATTGTAGCAGGTAAAACCAGACAGTTGCGTTATTTACATAAAGAAAGCCTAGGATCCTGGAAATGATTGTTTTAATGCTACAGATACAGACAACAAAAACACTAATAGCAGCAGTTTTCATCGGGCAGGTTCACCACAGATCCAAAAAACAAAAAACATCCATGGCTTCCTCTTTGCCTACAAAGTGCTCATTTTCATATTAAATCTTTCATATAGCTGATGACCCAATTCTTACCCGAGATCAGGTATTTTCACAGGCTGTAAGGTGCAAATATCTAGTTATTTTTTTCCAATAACCTCAGATATAAAATAAAAAAAAATACCTCCAGTACATTTAAATAGCAAAATGCTAATTAAAAAAACTAAAAGGAGCACCGACAAATGTTGGGAATTAAACCATTCCTACACTTCAAGACAGTGTCAAGGCTTAGATAATCTGCGAATGACATGTACCCAAGAGTAAGCACTACCAAAACCTCATCAGAATGAGTATTGTACAGCAGTTTGTGGTTTTTCGTCAAATGTACTCTGCCTTCCACCGAAGGCACTACAGGCCGCTGGTCCAGCACAAACATTCCTCTCTCGTGGATCTGTCCATTTCAGTAAATCGTGAGGCTGACCGAACGATTCATCTTCTTCCCAATGAGCCGCGACGTCCTGCTGCTCGACTGCGCCGTCGACCTCGTCATCACTCGGTCTGTGAACAGCACTCTCTCTTCTGCAGCTGCTTTGGCCATCTGTGCCTTCTTGAGCTCTCTGCAGAATAAAAATAAAAAATAAAATCAACCACTGAAGACAAACCCACTGGGACAAGCAGAACTCATTGAGAGAGCTTTCCTCACATGCAAAACGTTGCGAGAGGATTAATTCAATTGAAAGCACACAAAAGTCCCCGCAAGAAGGTATTGTTCCACACAGATGCACGATACTGAACACACATGCCAGACTACTTACTTCTGCAACAGCGCATTTTTGAACTTTTCGGCGTTGAGCTCTACTCTGAGCTGGTCTGCACTCATCCTGGCAGCCGTGAGCAGGACAGGATGCTTGATCAGGGCCGAGGCGGAGGGTCTTCGCTCCGGGTCTGGATGGATCATCAACTGGACAGCAAAAAGACATATTGTAAATCTGATTTGTAATCTATAGGCAGTGTACTATAGTTCCCCACAGTAACAGCAGCACATCCCCTTTGAGCAGAAGGTTTGAGTGGAAAGATAACTATAGCACAGCATCAAGTATTCATTAGTGCCGGGTTTTAAGATTATATAAGATTAGGCATTCATCGGGGTTATAATCCTGTCAAAGGATTGAGGGGATGCCAACACTACAGACAGGTGTAACAACCAGCATCCATTTCCCTTACCTTCAGTAAATCAAGGAACTCCAGGGAGAGCACCTGCGGTATCCTGGGCAGTTTTCCTTGCCGAATTTCATGCCACTTATCACCATTAGAAGGCATTGGCTCTGCTCCAGCAGCACTCACTATAGTCAGTGCCAGGGCAAAAACATCGGCCTTGGTTAGATTTTTATAGTCCTGGAAAAGGGAAAATGAATCTTTATTAATGGGACGACCCAACAGGTACTGCAGACACCACTACCAAAACGTACAACATAAAACTTGTTCTCAATTTCTTTGCCGCTAAAAATCACTGTAAAAAATCAATATTACATTTAAAGGCTGAACTAAATCATCACTGCGGCTAAGCCAGTAAAATCACATGCTGGGAGAACATCCAGGCCATGCTACTGGTTCTGGAGCCCCGGGGACCCACAGCTCAGCTGACCGGGTCAGTGTTATTAGCATCAGCTGCGTCCGTCTGAATTATTGAACAGCCCTGCCGGAGACGGGTTTACAGTGTACACTTCAGATGTACAGCGCCATCTCTCACGTTATTAGATACGGACGGCAACCTATCCCAGGCTGTTCCGAGCATCCTCACCTCCTGCAGAACCTCATTGGCCAGGAATCGGCTGTCTCCCTCCTCCACCTGTGGATTGCTTACTCTCGTCACATGACCAAGATCCCCTGCAGAACAGAGCGAGAGAATGAATGTACTGACAAGCCTGATTATTAAACTCTATATGCAATGCCCTAGACAATACAGGCATGTAACACTCTTTCAATTACCCATTACATCATTTTTACTAGCAAACTCATTAATCCACTTACCTATTTTGTAGACAACACTGGTGCTTAAGCCATCATCATCATCACATTCATCCACACACGGAACGGTTTTCCTGGATATGAAGATGTTACCTGAGGAGGGGGAGGTTAAGAAACGGGGGATTATTCCAAGCCTTTCAGCACATTCCCCACACTACTATTTTAAGACACGCATCAGTATTAACCCATTCAAATTGAGTACTTACTGGGTTTAATGTCCATATGTACCAGCGACGTAGAATGGATGTATTTCAAACCCCGGGTCACTTGCAGAAGTAGGTCCTTCAGTTCCAGTTCGGTTAAATAGCGCATGTTTCTATAGTTCTCTGCTATGACATCGGACAAGCTGCCTCCGTTACAGTATTCATTCTGTATCAACATGTGGTCGTCCTCTGCCCAGGCTGAGTAGTACCTGACCACGTGGGGATGCTGTCCAAGCACCGCATGTGCATAGACCTCTCGAAGAGCATTCTGCCTGCGAAGACAAATCATTTCATTGGTTATTTACATTGTTTTGAAAAGTAACACCCCCTACAAAAAAAGAAAAGGAACAAAAGTGTACTCACTCATCGACCGAACCCGCCAGTGGCTTTTTGGAGCGTTTAATGGCGTAGATGCAGCCATCGAGTCTTTTCACACACTTGAACACAGAGCCGAACTCTCCGGAGCCAATCTTCTCCAGTTCATGAAACTCTGTTGCGTATCTGGATTTCATGTTGCTTTCAGTTATAGTTATCCTCTGTTGAAACAAAAGCATTTTTATTAGTTCCAAACACATTTAAAAGTACAAAAGTGAACAATAAAAGTCGTCAAGTATATGTACCTTTGATGGAGGAATGATTTCGTCTTCAAATTCACCATCACTTGCTTCCATTTCCTCCCCACAAGAACTAAAAAAAAAAGAAAGAAAAAGTCAGGCGGCTGCAGCAGTCAGACACTAGAGGGCAGTGCTCCCCCAGTAAGAGCACATGGTGAGTAAGAGGCCATGTGCTCCTGGTTTCCTGCCAATGTCTTAGTCATGCAATTGCCAACTGATTTAACGAACTCAGCACAGTGGAGGCATTTCTTCAACAATGATATGGAAACATCCCTTCATTTTTGTTCGAAAGCACATACATTGGAAAATACATTAAAAAAAGCTGAACTGACATTTCAATGTATTTCTAACATCATTCCATTTTTCAGGAAACACTTTGTAGGGCGTCCCAAGTACTGAGGGCCCTAAGAGAACATGCAAAAGCCGGTGCTCAGCACAAGCTTGTTTTAATTTATTCTTCTCCCTATTGAATCATTATAATCAAAGTTTTTTTTGGGGGGGGGGAATCTGTCAGGGAAACCAACACACACAGCTCTGTGGAGCACTTGTAAAAACTGTCTTACTCATTCCAGTGGGACCTCTTCCTATTGTTCCTCTGCAGGGCGGCCGATTGGATGAGCAGGGAGTCCGGGGTGAAGGGGTTGATGTTGATGTGGGGGGTTGGGTTACTCTTGCAGTCAGAGCTGGTTTTCACAGAGGAGTCCAGGTTCCTGAAGAGAGCCACCCTGCGCCGGGCCGACCCCGAGCCCAGCGTCCGGGCTTTGGACAGCAAGCTCTGCGAGGGCAAGACACACACAAAATTATTCAATCTGACCATTTGTGTAAGAAGGTATACAAATGCCACTAAATAGTTCAGATTTTTTTAAAAAAGGCAACTACTCTTTAGGCAGCCATCTATTGTAAGTCTAGTTTATATTATATAACACAACTGAGGAGGTGCCAGTGCCCAAGCAGATGGAAAACCAGCCTTCATGGACACATCTGTACACATTTAAGATCCCCCTGTGACACACAATGGAGGAGTGAATGCAAATTGCTACTCGCAAGTGTTATGTAATGGTCCATACATGCAAGTGCTGACTCGGCTCCAGGATTACACTGTGGGTTTCCAACAACACAATCCCTGCTACCCAACAGTGTGCATGGACGAATGGGTTGAAAAGTTGAAGCTGTGTGCAACGGGCTGTTTCAGCCCATGTACGATGGATGCTGCACTTCTACTTTAAAACTATTTCCTTCAGAGTCTTGATAATTGTCCCCCGACCACTCGAGATTAATTTTGAGAAAAAAGACGCTCAACTGCCAAGAAATAAACGCAAATCACACAGCCAGTGAACACTTAAGCGAAGCTGGGTCTGGGGGTGTAACCCATGCCAGTTATAATAACCCTATACACGTTTCAAACTGTTGCATCCGGGGAGAAAGAGGACAAGAAGTCCGAGTCCAGATCGAATCAAAACACACATTCCTGCAGTTCAAACCAAATCGAGCGACACCGAGTCCGGTCTGATCCGCCAATCGGTTTCAACAAATACATACCTTGGGGGTGTGAGGCGTATCAAACAGCCGCAGGTTTCTGAAGGTCTTGTGGGGAGGGGTGTCGGGGCAGTCCGGGATGGGAGAGCTCGACCCCTCTCTCTCCGACCGAGCGTACGACCTCTGCGGGGAAGAGCTGCTGTACGCCGAGGCGCTCTTCCGCGGAGACGGGGACCCCCTCATCAGCTCACCGGGGGACTTCAGAGGGGACGGGGACCCGAAGCCCTCTTCGTCCCAGTAGTCCCCGTCCTCCTCCTCGCCCGGTCTGTTGGGGGGGGTGCCCCGGTCGTCGTCGTGCCGCTGCTCGGCTGATTTCTGCCTGCTCGGCACCGGCGAGTCCATCTCCTGGAAAGCGGAGTCGGCCCCGGTGCTGTTGCCGTCCTCCTCCACGGGGTCGTCCTCCCCGTCGCTGGGGGAGAAGTGCAGCTTCTGGCGGATGGGGCCCATCTTTGGAGAAGCGCCGCCCACCCGTCGAGCACCGAAACTCATCTCCACCACGGGCAGCGTCGGCTATTCAGGCGGTTTCGTATTAAAAGGCGACGTTATTCGCAGAGCCGACCATACAGCCCAAGCAAACGGTATCAATGATGTCCAAGACGGGCTGTTTTCGGAGCCGTCGATGTTTTTAAAGAACCAGAGAAGTTTCTCCACGTTTAAAATAAAACTTTGCTGAAGTTGCGGTCGTGAACAAACCTCATCCCAGGTGTCGCCCTTTAGCGTCAAACCGCGTCAGTCCCGGCAGAGTTAAGCCCAGGTCGGGTGTTTACCATCCGCCTTGTGTAGGCCTGGCAGCTCCGTGCGCGCAGACTACGGCAGTCCAGACCCGCAAACGAAAATGGCTGCACTGATACTCCCCTACGGCAGCGCTGCGATGTCCATCCTCCCCGCACTCATCCGCGGTGACAGATGCCCGCCGAAGCCGTTTTGCCGAGGACGGTGGTGTGTCGCAGGTCGGGCCGCTGCTCTCCGCGTCTCCCGTGTGCGCGTTTGTTTACTGAATTAATTTGAATCTCCACCGCTGCCCACTCCGCGGCTTCCCGCGACCGTTGGTCAAATGACTGAGCGCTCGGCCAATCAGAACTCGAGCTGCGGGTTTGAAATCTGGGCGGGTCCGGCTCGGGGCACCAGCGCCTACGTCACCCAGCCGTGCACTGAAATCCCACGTCATTTTGGCGCGAATGCTCTGCTTTAATCTTTGTGAATTACCCAGATCTGTTTTTTCCCCCCTGTAATCTTCGTTTCGCTGGCCGGCACAGATCAAGGCTTTGTTCTTGAAATTAGTCAGGCCTATTGTATTGTGATCTGTGTAGTGCCTCGGCGAACATTCATAGATATTTAGCCACAGTTGTTTGGGTGTAATCTCCGAATCAGCTCATACGTAGTTTCTACTTTTAACCTAATTGGGGAAAGATCATTTAAAGAGTAAAGGGAGTATATATAAATATCTATTTTAAAAAAGTTAATTCAAATTTGTAAATGTTTAAGTCAAGGTGATTATATTATTATTAATAATAATAATAATATCACGAACTTTAGAATAGTAAGTTATGCAAATATATACTATAGAACTCATAGATCGTTCTAAAAAAAATCGCTAATTTGTTTCAGTGTAACCTAACATTTCCGATTGCACCATTTCAGTTACATATACCCCAAGCCCGCAAATGTTCACGGCAAGAGACGAGCACTTCATATGCATACAGGGACAGCAGGTTGGGAATTTGGGATGGGTCGGTGGGGGAGGGGGATTGAACTGCCTCAGGGTCACCTTCTTCCAAGTCACTTTTCTTAAACGTTGACAATTGTAAATTACCTTTCAACATGAGCGTAGACTTGTGTGTCCTTTATCTAAAACAAGTACAACAAGAGTATTGATTAATCATTGATCTGGTCTGGTAGAGCTTGAGAAATTTCCCTGGGGTGGGAGTGGAAGCAGACCAAGCTAGTTTGCCTTAAATGCGTTCAAATAAATTGGGTGAACATTAACAACGATTGATAAGTTATATATGGAAAGTGTGTACATACAACTGAGATTGTGGATGATATACTTCTGTGTATGAAACGCCCAGTTAAGTCTGGATATTAAAGATAACGAAAAGCGAATTTAATCACAACTGAATGACCGAAATCTAGCGCTGTAGATCTATACATATCATCATTAGACTTTTTCAACCCCCTTGATTATCTTCAAGAAGCCATCGAAACCAGTCCCCGATGGATATCTATTTAAACATGTGTGTCATTGCATTATGTCATCCGGGCGTTTCCACATCACACGTGTTGGCAAACATTACATTGCGTTTCTTTGTCATGTTCGTTGGGCAGGTGGATTATCACCCTGTCATATGCTTATACATCCTCTTTACAAGGAACTGCTGATTTCCCAACAAACAGTACCAAAGTAGCAACTACCTTAAGTTATTTAATAAAAAGTTATATAAACAATTCTATGTAGGGCTTTTAAAAACACCGTCCACCAAAATGTGAGTTTCAAGTTCTACATAAAATTTGAAATAATTTACATAAACTGAATACAAAAATAAATCCAGGTAACACAGATCAACTCAACCCAAGTTATTGCTGTTATGTCTTCAAAGAAGCTGCATAACTTCTAACAATTGGACATATTTTGGAAAAGTCTTTAATCATTTATGCATTATCTAAAAATAAAAGTAATATATGTAAACAAAGTTCTGAGTATGGTAACATTTTGAAATGTCCCAGATCTTAGGTTATTTATATTGTTTAAAACTAGTTCTGCAGATTGGCAAGATTATTATTATTTTGTGGTCTTGTTTTGTTTAATATGTACAGAAATTAGGAAAACAAACGTTCAGAGATCACTTATTTTAGAACAATGTATTATCCCACGGGGTATAAGGAGCAGCTCCTGTAGTTCTGTCTAATCCTATGGTGCAATGTACAAAATAGATGGTATAGCATACAATTTTTAAGTAGCATTTCCACAATATTACATTTTTTATATTATTTTAAAGGCATCATATGTATGGCACACCTCAAAATTACCATCATATTTAGCAAAGAACTGAAAGAAACCAAGACATCAGTTAGATTGTACTGCTTTTATATTGCACAACCAAAGCTTATCCATTATTTATACATAATCAAAGTTAAAATATAGGGAGGATTTGAAGCATCAACAGCTTATATATACACAGTACAGAGATAATCACCCAAAGAAAAAAATTGTATCAAATTCGGAGAGATTAGTAGGTCCAAACACACCAAAGTCCTTGTGGTGAGGCAACAAAACAACATGAATTGTGTACAACATTTCTCAGATTGAATGTGGCCTACTCAGGAATTGAATGTGTTTGGTCTACAAGAAAGCAGTCAATTAGCCTTTTTCTGCATTTTTAAAATATATATGTACACAAAATCTACAAGAAAAATGCATTGGTATTTGTTTGTTTTTTTAATAGCAATAGCTGTGAGCAAGCCAGTTGCATTTTTTGCTTGTTTCTCCATTTATTCTTCATGAACAGTCTCTGATGCCATTTCAATGGCTGTATATTAATCATCCAGTCCAGGTGTCTCCCCTTGCTGTATTCTTGAGGCTATTCTAATGGCTTCTTCTAATGATGGTTGTTCACTTAGCTAGAAGAAATAAAAGGAAGTCATAAAAATTGCACACAGAACAGGATGCAAGATTTTGTGAACAATACCGATTGATGGTTCTCTCACACTTTGGGAACATTTCAGTTACATTCTTATTTTAAAGACACAAGCTTGTTAGTTCTCTGTGCTCTCTGTTGAAGTTTGTAATATTCCTGCTCCTCACGTTACTTCAGTTATTGAATTATGTTGTGCTGTAAAATATGTAACCATTATACCATATAAACATTTTACACTTTGGACGAAGATGTCAAATAAATAAAATCAAGAAATAAGGTTAAATTACAAGATTGTGTTTTTTCATTTAAATCAATATGATAGCTAAAATCAGTTTAATTTTTTATTTAACCAAATGTGTGACAGTGATTGTTATCTAATTATAACTGATTCATTTACAAAAACGAAATAATAAAATAAATGGGGGCACTCCCTCTTCACTGCTGTATCTGTATAACTGTCTGTAGAGTTAATATTAATCAGTAGCTAGCTAAGCTAACAGGTACAATTGAATGGGCTGAGTGTCACCAGAGAAGATGATATGATTAGAGAGTCTAATTTGAAGTGGCTGACACAATCAACGCCCTAATTTGAATCAAAGACAGCACAGTTGAAGTGATCACTCGTGTAACAAAGCAAGGCTTTCACTGACACACTTTGATTGTGCTTTAAATTAAGATGACTGATTTAATTTGTAGAACAGCAAAATGGGTATTGGTATCTTTGTGTTCTGCATCACAAGGACTTTATTGTAACATTTGAAATACACATAACCCTTTACATTATAATACTTTTTACTTTTCAATACGTTCCAATTCACTGATTGTATCTGTCTCTGCTGCAGTAGGTTTACCTTTGTGCTCACAGTAGTAGCACATCTAGTCAGATGCTAAGGCAAGAGGGGTGGGAGGGAAATTAAGTGTAGATATCCTTTGACTTATATTTTACTTTTTCATGCTTTTGTGTGATACAGAATTTAAAAAACAAAATGCACATATTTTTGCAATTCTGCCAGTGACCGTATGTTTTTCATTTGGAGGTGTGTACATTACTAAAGCCTACTATCTTTGGTTATATCACCTGGAGATTTTCTTTGCAGTGATGGGTTTTGCCAATTATAATCCTAACATAATTACATGATGCCCCTTTTCCAGTTCTCAGCTTTTTCATTGTTATAAGTCATGCATTAGAAAGCATGAGCAAAATCAGGGGAAAGTATTTAATTAATAATCATTCAAAAAAGTGAGCTGATCTGATCTTTAAATTCAAAGCACGTCAAGTAACAATAAAGGAGACAAATGAAAACCTGTATGTGAATTAAGCCTTTACCGTTAAGTTAAATCCTGTCGGGTTTAAGTGTACCCATTTCTGGATAATGTGATAAGCTTTCCACTTTCGTTTTCCTCCGATTCAAGGCCTGTGTTATATATCAGTTTAAGGCAGGGCTCTTTCGGCAGGAGGAAGCTTGTGAGCCGAGCCCTGTCCATACGCCAGGCTGCAGACGGTTAGAATAATGTGCTGCCATAACAGTTTGGCAAGCTCGGGCATGTATCCCGCTTCCTACAGACCCTTCCTGCACGAGCTGTGTTGCAAGGTCTTGAATTAAATTAAATTAAATTCACATCATGTTCAATTATATTCAACATGTTATACCAGAGGCAATCACTGTAGAAGCCTGCTATTTTTTTTCCTACAGTTCGGCAGTTGTATTTAACTCCTTTAATCCTTTGTACCACCACTGGTCAGACAAACAAGCTGCTGTTTGTCCAGCCTCTTATGTGCTGCCACACAAACAGAGCACTGTTAGCTACAGTCTGTGTGCAAAGCCTCATGGGAAATGTGCAGTATTAGTAGCCCTGAAAGTGGGTACCTGAACAGCGATCTGAGTGCCGTTTGACGTTGCCAACAGTGTGACCGGGTGAGGGCTGCCTGTCACCAGGTGGTGCTCGTGATGTTCCTGGACCAGGTCGGCCTGCGAGGTTTGGAATGTGGCTAAATCTGGAGTCACGATGGCAACCTGAAAAAAATCATTTTGAGTTTGGGGGAAATGATGGAATTGTGTTCCTCTGAATCCTGTGATTTCAATATTCTGTGAGACCATCTCTAGGTTTTCCATTTTCCTATTATCGTTTGTTGTACGACTATGCATCTCTGAGATATCATTTCTGACCAGGTTGACCACAGTATTCAGTTTGCTTGGCCTGAAGGACACAATCCCTAGTCATGCTGCACATCAGCTGCTCTTTGAACACTTCTCAAAGGGCGGTGCATCTAAAGTTGTGCTCCTTAATGCCATAAACTCCTTAAATCTCACAGAATTGGCCAGCTAAATGCAGAATACAGAAAACAAAGTCCCCAGTGCCAGCCACTGTCGTAGTACCACATTGACATATAATAAAGGAAATACAAGCGAAGACGACGTACTTGTCCTTCTGTGCCGTCCGCAGTGACCATCGTGACAGAATGTGTCCCTCCTGAGGACAGCACCGCCTCATGTGCTGGGACCGTGATAGTGGTGCCATCTTGTGTTACCATCGTAATGGTGTTTCCCAGGGCCTGCATGTCAGCCTGGGAGATGCTGACCTGGTAGACAGAGGAAAGAGACACATTAGAGAGGAGGAATTAGAATATGGAAATGGGTTATGTGTATGAATGATAAGGAGAAAAGCTAAAACACTTTAATTTCAATATTTTAGGAAAGAACATTTGTTTTGTATTCTGTATTTTTGATTAATTGTTTTTAGAGTAATAACCAGGATTTCATCCTTAAGTCTCCAAAGCCTCGAGATGTTGGACTAGTTTTCATTTTTTTAACAGACCTTTACTGAACACCACCAACACTCTTGTAAACTGGTCTATAATTTGTCATTTACCCCCCCCCTCTAAGACCAGAATATATATTCACAGAGGTCCGGCATTTTTATAGTGAAGCAGGTCAAAGAGTAGGCTCTTTTACACAGATTCATACAATATGACTTTTATACATTTTTTGTTGTTTCAATTGCCAAGAGCACCAGGGCTCAAACACCCACTCAGATAAATCCAGCTGACTTGTAGATACTCTAAATATCTTTGAGATAAAGGAGTTCATTGTTCTACAGGGTAACGTGAACTTTCCTTCACTTCTCTCACTTTTGTAGATCAGTGGTTTGCTGCACACCATTTTATGTTGTTTCTCTGAATTAAATAAATGAATAAAAGTTGTTTACCTGTTGAGTCCCATCCTGTGTGATAAGGGCAACATGCTGCTGTGAAATCACTTCTGGACTCCCAGTCACCATCTGGCCTGTCCCTGCATCGTCTGCCTCAACCCCAGATACATAGGCAACCTGGGACTTGATCACATCTTCAATGGGCCCTTATATCAGCGAAACAACACATTTATTTCAGCAACACGTTATGTTTTCCCCTGTTCAAGTCGGTTATTATTTCTGCACCAGCCAACAGACAGAGAAGAAAAAATATCTCTTACATTTTGGGTATCACAATTACTATTTCCTCACAGTACAGTTACAGTTCCCTGTATTGAAGTGAACTGTGTTTTACTGTCATTTATCAGTATTAGCAGATTTTGTATTGCATTATTGGGTTTCAGAAATGTACAGAAGACTACAGGAATTAGTCATACTGTAGAGTCACCTCTGGGAATTGGGTGCTGCACTTCAGAAGTAAAAGTACAGAATACAGAACAGCAGGGTTCTGGGAAGAGACCCGAGCTGCTGAACAAAACAGTAAATCTCCCAGTAGACTTCAAACTGCTTAGGATTCAATAGCCTTGGTGTAGAAAATGTTGCTAGTTTATGACTTAGAAGTCTTTCTATCTATTTTAGGGACATTCATTCCCAGACTGTGAGCACTGTGGTACACAGAAGCCCTGTAGCAGACAAGCTTGACCTCACTGACCTGCTGGGGGTTCAAAATAGGCCTCGGTCTCCTCCTCGATGGGCTCGGTGTCATTGTGTGCCGTGCGCTTGTGCATGGCCAGCGTGGAGATCTGCTTGTAGGTCTTCCCACAATGATTGCAGTTGTATGGTTTGGATGGGGTGTGCACCACGTGGTGCTTGTAGAGACTGGAGTACTCTGTAAAGCGCTTGTCACAGCCAGGCACCGTACACACATAGGGCTTCTCCCCTGGAAACAGACGGAAAGCACGTTCCTTCATCATTCAACAGATGGCAACCATGACATTCCATTTCCAATGTCAGAAATATGAGCCGAGGTTGAAGCAATTCCTACCACTATCTAATAAGCTCCTAAAATCAACATAAAAGTTTGCCTTCGTGGGATCTTTAAGTTACAGTGACACAGACACACAGAGACGCATAAGGTATATATAATAGTGACTTTAAAGTTGACAAAAGTTGAAAAGCTGATGACGTGGGATAAATATAAATAATTATAATAAAATCAATGGCAGGTACAGGAGCCTTCCCCAGTTAGAATACAAAGACACTAATGTAATCAATCTTTCTTTTAAAAGACACAGAACATCGTATTCTGGAAGGGTTTTGGAAGCTGGTAAACAGCGGGGTGCCAGCCGGTGACTGCAGGCGGGCGGGGGAGCGTTTGGGGCGCTGCTCTTGCCTGTGTGGATCCTCATGTGGTTCTTGTAGTTGGTGGCGCTGGCAAAGGCTCTCCCGCAGCCGGGCTCGGCACAGTAATATGGTCGCTCGCCGGTGTGGGTGCGGATGTGAACCTTGCGGATGTTGGATGTGGTGAAAGACCTGCCGCAGCCTTCGAAGGGGCATTTGAAGGGCCTCTCTCCTGCAGACATGAAGACGGGGATTTACGTTTTGCCTCGGTCGGCATCACTCTTGGCTTACGTCGGTAAAAGGCTCGGATCACCTGCGAGAGTAACCCTGTCAAGATCCGAAGACTGTACCTGTGTGAGTCCTGATGTGTTTCTGTAGGTCCCCCGACGTCTTGAATGATTTGTTACAGTTAATTTCCTGGCACCTGTATGGCTTTTCACCTGTATGTGTCCGAATATGACTCTTCAAACCATAACCTAACACACAAAAAACAAGTAAACAAGTGACTACCGTGGAAGTCACATTTTATATTGTATATCAAATAGTAAAAGGCATAAAAATGGTTAGATCCACTTTGAAATGTTAAACTCCAAAACCTGGGCAGTACCTGTTGCAAATGCTTTCCCACATCCTAGGTGGTCACACTGGTATGGCCGGTCTCCTGTGTGGGATCGCTCGTGTACCTGCACACACAACACCGTCACTCACTGCGCCACCTGCGCCCAGTCACTGGACATGAGGCTCACAAAGCACTGCGCCAAATATAACAAGAGTGTTCACATTGGAATAATGGTTTACATCATATGAAAGGTCAGAAGTAGGACACAAAGATACATCATTCAGTTACATATATATGCATTTGGGGAGTTATCTGCAAAGAATCATCTGATTTCCATTCAATTCAGTGTTTGTTCAGAGGAATTGAAATTATTCACTTCCTTATGGTAAGGGGGGACATTATTGTGAGCAAGGTTTATTGAGCTTGGTAGGTTTTCCATATTTTGACACTTTACTTATTTCTGTTTGGTTACATTTATACTTATGTAATCTGAAAAGACAAGAATCATGCAGATATATCCAGCTCCAGTAGTCAGTGTGGTGTGAGCGAGTCCTTGCCTTGAGGTGGTGGGCCGTGGTGTAGAGTTTGCCACAGCCCTCGTAGTCACAGCGAAACGCTTTCTCTCCCGTCTGTTGGGCCTTTGTCCCGTTCCGATTCCCCCCCTGACCCTGAAGGACGATCTGGTCAAGAACATATTCGATAGTTATGAAAACATCCCAAATTCCAAAAATACATTTAACAGATCATTTGAACAATCTTTACCCTGAGCAATACATGCCAGGCTCATTCAAATACTTACAGAGTGAATCAAAGGTTACATTCATACATGTTCGAGAAATGTTCACCATAATTATTTTTCTTATGTTCTAAATACATTTGAAAATCCATCACCAAAAGTACTTTGTAAATTATACTTTGGGGGAACTGAACTGTGTAAAATGTGGTACAATGCACATTTTTGACAGAACACTGGATTGACAGCTGAGCTCCGGATTACCTGCATCTGCATGCTGCTGTCCGGTTCACTCCGGTTACCTCCCGTTATCAGCCCTGTGCTGGTGACACATTCAGTACCTTCCACCTGAGCAAAGAGAACATCTACACTGACTCTGGGTATCTGCAACACTGTGCTGCACTGTGGCTACAACAGTTCGCAATGATGAGTTTCAAGGGCATTCGAGGTCATGTTTCAGTCACTGCTTAACTTAAACTCATTCATTTGGTGAAGATAGCACCAGGTCATTGTACATATTCCAGTCCAAAAGATGAAAGAATATACTGGAAATATACTTTGCTACCCTTGTCAATAACGTTCTGTTAGCTCCAGAATTAAAGCCAACTTCAATGGTGTCTCCTAATAATTATTAATTCTAAGCATAAACTAACTAGAAAAATGTTCTCTGCATTAATTGACCTCAATGAATACAATCCCTTTCGTCCGAGAATCGCAGGAGGATTACCTTAGCGGTGTATTGCTCTAGTACGCTGATGGTCTCTGGGTCTATGGTGCCGTCTGTGTGAATGTCCGACACTGTGCCATCGGCCTGGATGGCCAGTATGGTGTCTGACTGGGGCATCTGCACTGTATGCTGGATGTACGCCGTCGTGCCATCCTCCAACTGCACAGCCTGCAGCGCACTCTGGTCATAGGTCTCTAAACGCACACACACAGTCTTCACTAATACCGCAGGATTTTAAACATCATCTTGTGGCATGTAAATTAACAGGTTTAAAAACTACCCAGCTATATATACATACATACATATGCATCTATTTAGCTTCTGGTCACATATGAGGCCAGGGGGGTCACAGAAGCAACAAATGTAGGTGGCTTTAAATGCGAAATTACTTTAAAGTGCCTCAGAATGACGGGGGCATCTTTACCCTGTTTGCCATCATTGAATTGCTTGTTATGATATGGGTGAATAACATACCCTTCGGAGCATGGTGAATGTAAGCTGTAGTTCCATCTTCTAGTTGTACCGCCTGACCATCTTCAAGTCTCAGACTGTCCCCACCTGAGGACAAAAACACAAAAAGAAGCCCATGGAGTTTAGTTAGAATCTCTACCTCCCTTCTGCTCTTCCCAAGATGACTGCAATGTTTCCCACATTTCCCTGAAAAAGGCAGTGCAGGTAGTGAGCAGGAGGGGGAGCTGTGCTAGTCAACTCAGCTTGAGTTAGCGTTTGGTATGTGATCAGACGACCAGGGACAATCACCAGGAGCCAGTCCCAAGACAGAACCACCAATACAGGGGAAAAGAGAGCTCACCTGCTTTTGGCATCGATACGTGCTGGACGTAGGCTGCCGAACCATCTTCCAGCTGGATAACCTGACCGTCCATCAACTTGCCATCTGAAAAGGAAACTGCACTCCTCAATTATACTGAGCCTCTTGCAGAACTGTCAGTGTAACCCACCACTGAACCACAGATATAGGCAAGTGCTCAGAAAAGAGCGAGATCCTTACCTTTAGGGTTGTGCTGTATGTATGCAGTGGAGCCGTCCACGAGGGTCACGGCCTGCAAACTCACAGTGTCCATGTTCTCAAGTGCATCACCATCTATTTTGACACAATTACAAAATGTATTATTGTAACAATATAATAATGTTTTTTTTTTATTGTACTTATCTAAAAACACCTCTAAAGTATATATCCACATATACAGTACATTTGAACCTGTACTATAACGTCTTCCACCTATGTAGGAACACAAAATGTGTCACGTCTTAAATACAAAAACACATTAAGATGTGCCACCTGCTTTTAAAATAATGGATTTTAGCTAGCTGTTGAGCAGTCTATCTAGGAATGTCATCGAACATCAGTGCTTCCCAGAATGACCTCCTTCATACTCCAGCTACACACCTGCAACTGCGACTGCCTCGGCCAGACAGAGAGTGACGTGCTGGGCATCTCCCCCGCTGGTCTGGAACTCCGCCATGCCCTGCGAGTCTCGGTTAATCTGAGCCAGCAGCATGATTGCCCTGTACACAGATATACAGACCTTTCAGTTCTATTGATGAGGGTGGTTATGAGGCACAGCAGTAGTGTGCATGATACAAAGATTCAATGATCAGATGGGATCACTTTCAGCAAATCTAAAAGATACAGGGCATCAGAAAACTGCACTACAGATTCCTCAGGAATGAAGTCTGAAGGACTTTATTTTTATTGAATGAGCTAACCTTTAGTTGACTTGCATGTGTGTTTCTGTTAGTATAGGCAACTGCTCCCCTTCTGACAAGGAGATTCCAAAATGCAACGTCTTTATGGAAACATTACTATTTCTGAGTCAGTCTCACTTTCTTTTCTGACTTATTATAAATCACGTTGACAACCTATATTCTTCAGAAAGTATAAAGGGAGAACTGGGGCTGGACTCTATCCTACTCTGATCATAGATACATGTATATCACATTACAGAGTTTGGTCAATATACCCAGTAGTTCAGTATTATGAAGTTTCAGGGATTATGATTTGTTCATCCATTTTATCTTTAATTCACCATGGCTGCCCACTCGAATCATGAAGACCTTCAGAAGCCCTTTCTAATTTGATACACACCCTGTATATTTGCAGCAGCTTCTGTAAAGCGATTAATTTTTAATTAAAATACTAAGCCAAAGGCAATCCTGTTTTTACTGTCCACAAAGCAGGGGGTAGTACAAGCTTTCACTGTCTACATCTCACAAAACACAAAGACTGCAAACACCCTTATGCACCATGATTTGTGGGGCTGAAGGCCAGTTTAAATAGAGGCAGGCTAATGTTTAAAAAAGTAAAACTTAAAAGAAAATGCTAATAAAGCAAGTCCCATCTATTAAGAAAGGCACTGTGTTCCTTTTAAAACCTGGAGTTGTCTGAAGGGCCAAATATCAGCTAATCAAAACTGTTAATAGTATTTTACATTATTATTGTTGTATAGATTAAAGGCTGTAGGCTTTTGCTTTCCAAGAATCCACAATAGGGCTTTATTAAGTCAGTCTCCTGTATACATTTTTTAACACTTTCACGACAGGATGAACATTGTGTAATTTTTTACAGCTTTCTATAAAATAAAAGGATTATTAGCATTGTACTGGCGACTGGACTGAAATAAAACGCACACAATAAATCTTCAAAACAAATGAAGCTGAATTAAGAACTATATGTTGTGATATTTTTATTGAGCTCTGGAATATTGGTTGTTGTTTTTTTAGACAGGGTCTGGGTACTGCATCCCAGAATAAGTTATCCAACAAATAAAATATATAAATATGATTGGGAATAAAAAGCTCAAGCAAAATGTCATGATTGGTGATAGCGGAGGGGAAATGATGGATACTGCAAGAGAAAATGGCAATAGCTTCCAAAAGCTCAGATCGTGAAGAATTTAAAAAACAGCAATGCAACGAACATGTACGAGCAAAACTTTTTGTGCAATGCGGTTTCAAAAGTTATTATAGTGAACACAAATCTATACAATTGATCAACACACATATGGATACCAGTTTCAAACATCCCAAGATGAAAATTAGTTAGACAGGCATGCGTTATGAACAAACAATAATAGAAACCAGCAAGAATATATTTCATCAAGCTCACATTTTAAAATTAATTTCCAATATAAAGATCCTATAATAAAAACACGAGTTTTTATTTCCTTCAATAGGGTTATTCGTGTAATTACGATTCACACTCAAATACGATTTTACACAAACGTGATTTTGACTAGGCTATATATATGTAGAGAAATAATAATACAAAAATTAAGGCAATTTGGATATAATAAAATAACAAAACAGAGGTAGTATTATTGTCGCCAACGACTAGCTATTACGTAGGAGACAAATTTGAAATTGTACAAAGCAGGACCGTGTAGCAGCAGCAGTACAAGAAAGGCGGAATCCATTAATTAATAATAATACATTTTCAGGTTTGTGTCCTTTAAATGTGCTTTAATTCTGTATATTTCCCTCTCGATCCCCCTCTCTGCTCTCCATCGCAAGTTTTCCCCGCTGGAGATGGCTGTTTGAAATAAGGCACACTGGGTAAAAACACATTTATATACTAACCTCTGAAATTTTCCAACAATCCCTTCGTCCGACCACCATGCATCAGGGCAGGAAGCGGCCTACAGACGCGCCTGCGTTCGCCCGGCCCTGGAACCTGAATGCAAACACAACACGATAGGCCGCGCTGGGTGTGGGTTGGCTTAGTCTACACGACGGTTCTGATTGGCCAGACTATCCCGACACAGACGAATACCGCCTGGCTATTGGCCACACGTCACGTCAATCACTTTGAATCGGAACACCATCCGCACTCCGAGCCGCTTCACACAGATTGAGGGGCGAAGATTGGAAGCCATTCTGGTCTGCTGGACGAGCTGGCGGTTGATGAAGTGTATACATGGCAACTTTACATCAGTCGCTTAACCCCACTCAATTCTGCTGTGATTGACAACGTTTGCTAACATGGCGCCTCATCACGGCTGGTTCGCAGTGTACATTTACAACAGACCATTTCTCCGGCGCACGGAAGGAAACAAAGAAACATTCACGTTTCCGGAACAACGGCGAGCGGCCATTTTGTGAAAGTCAGTTGCAGGAACCTGGTGCGCACGCGTGGAAAGTACGGACCGATGAATTGTAATTTGTGCAGCAATATAAACATAAAATACCAGTTTATTATGGGATTAAAACACTTGTAAGCATAGATATAATCATCCCGTCTCAGAGCTGCTGTAGGCCCATTTATCGTATCTGAGAACTCGACTTACTACGATAGGTTGACAAGAAATCAGTGCCACTAAAATACATTTGGCGTAATTCAAAGCACAAACATGTACATATCATCCGTGAACGTGTCTTAATTGTAAAGATCTAATAATAAATGAAAAAAGTGTAAGTGTTCTATATTGTTGTATTAATCACACAATCGTTAAATGATTAATTTCAAACTGAAATATTGGATTATCTACAATATTATAACATTACAGTTTGTTTAGCAAGAGAAAGGACGTATGTTTTTGCAGGCCTAGGTTAGATTATTTCTATTTTGGTACTATGTATCAGGTCACACACAAATGGTCAATGTAAGAGGTTTCAGAGAGCCTACAAAAGTTTAATTCATGTAAAATAATATTTAGAGTGAATTGCACATAAAATGACATGCTTGTGCATATCTACATACATTAGCCATGTAAACAAATTTAAGATATGAAGATCAGCATCACCCTCCCCTTCAAGATAAAGAAAAAAAAATAAAACAACAACCTGGGACTGAACATTTTGAGTATTAAACACTGCAATATTCAAGCACATTACATTTGTTAATGTCAACAGACCTACCTGGATTTAAAGTTTTGATTGTTACTTTCTCATTGTAAAAGTTTCACACAATTTGGGGCAAACCCAAATTAATCAAATTGTGTACCGGAATTGTTTGACTTCAGGAAAGGCAACCATTAGCCTTTGACCAAATTTAGTGAACAGGGTTTTTCATTGTTTTTTTTTTACTTCAGGAAAGGCAACCATTAGCCTTTGACAAAATGTGACACATTTCAACTTCTTGCTGCCACTGTAAGTAAAGTGACTTATTGGTATCTACAAGGGTCAGTGTACTTTGAACATCTGTCAATCTCTTAAATAGTTTTTAAAGTATCTTAAATGACAGGCATCAGCCTTTAAAAATGCACTGAATGTAAGGGGGAAATGTTATCTAGAACTTGCTGAAAAACTTTCAAACACCAAGTTGTGTATAACTACCCACAGCAAGAGGATACAAAAAATAGCTTATTTTATTGCATTAAAAATGCTAGCTAACATGTAAAATCCACATTTTCAAGGGTTTGGAACCTTCATATCCCTCCATCATTTGTGTAAATGGTACTGATCACAACTAGACGTAGCCCAGATAAGTAGGATATTATTCTACAATCTGCCAAAGAGTTAACTTCTCGATTAAATTTATGTTCACCTTAATTTATATAAAACAAGGCTATTTTGAGTTTACTTGGAACACATTCAATTGCAAGTTTTACAAATGTATTAACTTAATTGGAATACCAGTTTGTATGTATGTGCACTTGTTTTCTTTCTTTTCTTGCAAGCAATGTAAAAACATTGCAACTACAATAAAATCATGTTTCAGAAGACCAGATTCAGACCCTACTTTACTACTTAATCATATATTAAACACTGCTGTATGCACCCACACGTGTCTTGGAACTGTTGGTTTTACCTTAGTTAAAGGTATGAATGACAAGTTCAGATGCTAACCTGAAAGCCTCTACTCTCCGTTCAGAGGAGCTATTGATCTGAAAGAACCATACTTTTTTGAAAAGTAAAAACTGTGACATGTAACCCAATTTTAGTTTTTAATATTTTGCTGTATATATAGATTGTTCATCCATACATCAACCGGATGCTTGAGATTCATTTAACTCAAAATAAGAGCTTATATGCGAAGTCCAATTGTACATGCTTCAATGAAGTATTCATCATACTTTCAGTGCGTACAACACAAATGTCTTGTATCCAAATTGAACACCAAGAGCTGTTTTTTTTGTCATAAAAAAAGAAAAACAAAACCCCAGAAGTTGCCATTTTTAGCAGCAACAAAATGCCACTGATTATTCAACAGTAACCAAATTCATGTGACAACCAGCTGTAACCAGATCAGTTAAGTTGCTTGCTGAGTAACAAAGTTACAGATCCATTTTCTTATTTTTAAATATTCTCCATTGATTTTACAAATTTGCAGTCTGATACAGAAGGCTAGGAGACCTGAATATGAAAGTGCTAGTTAATTTACAGATATCAGGCATCACGTAGTGCTATGACAAGTATCCAATATGCTACATATGAATACACTCGCTTACGCCTTTCAAATGCCTAAGGTTATTCTGCAAGGCTTATATAGTACCTTGGCTTATATACATTACAAACATGGGAATTTGTTAATGCAAAAATCTAGACAAACACTACTGCCACAGGTATAATTTAAAGAGTGGCCTTCTAGCCTATACTGTGAAACTGATGAGACGTTTAGTCATATTGTCATTGATTTCTTTTTTTTTTTGAATCCCCATAATTTTTGTTGAAGAAAAAAAAAAAGCTGCCGTCATGACATCCCCTCCAGGACTCCATAAGAATGCTGTTCAGAGCTTGATTTTTTTCTTTTTTTATTTTATTTTGTTTTTCAAGTTCCAAGTTCTTGGTTAGTTTTCCCAGCCATAGGTCGCATTTGGTTGCCTTCCCACATCTTCTGGTGCTATGTCCAATTCAGTACAGTCAAATTGAAGAGTGAGTGAGAAGACCCAGTTCTGGAACCACTACGTGAGGGAACAACACAAGCTTTTCACTACAATCAGTCACAGAGTAAGGAAAGGAAGGGAAGATTCAATTCATTCCCGGAGCATTGCCCCCAAAATTGAAGTTGGTTGGCACCACTGGAGCTGTGAACTTGTATCCGCCGTGTTTCTCGATCATTTTTGACTCTGAGAAAAGAGAGAAACAAGAACAAGAGTGTGTTAAATGCACTTTTGGTTTTCCAACAGTTATTCAAAAGATAAGTTCAAGTCTGTTGCCAGAAGTACCAAGTCACGGTCTACTACACACAGTACTATCCAACAAACATCAGTTCCTGGTAGTAGTTTCTCTATCTTCTACCTGGACCTATTTAATCTGCCCTAAATGTGATGCAAAGACAAATTAGTCCTTTCACACAATAAACAAAAAAAAAATCTGAGCAAGAATTTCTCTCATCTGATCCCAACTAGGGATAATTAACAGAATAGAAAAGACTTGAAGATTCTATTTGAAACAGGTACCCATTAGCCCTGAGCTCAAACTACCAATCTTCACTCTATAAGCACACATTTACCCTAAGAGGATGTTGAGTACTGAACATACCATGGGCTGCCCGTCTTTGATCTGCCAGAGTGGCGATGTCTTGGAGTTGCTTTCCTTGTTCCTCATCGAGTGTGTGTGTGAGTGCCTGGTACCATGCTGGGTCCCGATTCTGAAGATCTGGAATTTAAAAAAACAACTATAATGTCTGTTCTTTGTCTTCTTATTAATATAAAAAATCCAGTATCTGTTAATTTTCTGTTGAGCACCAGGCTGAAATACCAAAGACTGCCACCTCTATAAAAAGCAACGTAACAACTAAGAAGGAAGGGGAAGACATGTTTAGGGAGTCTACATTTTATTATTCTCCCCCCACTGATCTCAGCCTGAAACCAATCTAGGGGTGTCGGGCAGCACGCAGTTTGTCTTCCGGGTGTGCTTACTCTGTAGGATGACTTTGAAGATCTGGTACTCGTCCACAGGGTTGTCCTCATCGTCCACAGCTGTGGTGTACCCCTCAAGGGCCGTCTCCTCAGCGTCATCCTCCTCCCAGTCCTCGTCGTCGCCATCCTCCCCCGCCTGCTTGGCCAGCATCTCCAGGTATTCCTGCCCTTCTTCATCGATATCATCCTCGTCACTGCCCAGCTCTTCTGTCGATAAGCACATACCCCCCGATCAGCAAAAATCCTTCTCTCCTGCTCAGTGTATGTCCCCGGTGAGAAAGCTCAGCGAGTTCTTTGAAGCGCTTACCAAGGAAATGGTAATTCTTTAACATCAAAGTTTTTGCAAGTGGTGGGGGGTTATTTTAAAATTCTGATTTGGATTAAACTGATAAAGGTTTGGGGGGCGGGGGGTAACCAAGGCCATATTTATTAAAAGAACATACATTAATCTGGGTTTTAAAATCAGATTAATTATATTCACCATTCATTTTAGGATATATTTAGGCTATATCTTGATTATATAACATTTTAGTTGGCTTCATTTTATATGTGTTGAGACTTTTTTTTTTTTTTAAATCTGCACTACACCAAAATGGTGGTGATAATGAATGTCCACAAAGTGCCCCCCAGGATGCAAGTTCACCATATTCAAGTTCCTGCTCAAAAAAACGTTGCAGCCAGAGGAGAGCAAGGCGGCAGCTCGGTCTTAAACCGGACTTCCCGAAGTTCACAAGACGCCACCCACGCCCCTTACCGTTCTCCTCTTCGTCCTCCCCGTCCTCGTCGTCGTCCTCGTCGTTCTCGTGCTCGGCCCGGCAGGCGTACGCCCTCTTCAGCCCGTTGAAGAGCAGGATGGCTGCTGGGATCAGCTGGCCGGCCACCTGGTTGACCACCTGCGGCCTCTGTTCCATGTCAATCAGCGCGCACAGACCCAGCACACACATCTTCCTGTCGTGGAGCCTAGGAGCACACCGAACACAAGGGAGTCAGCAGGGGTCTCCGCACGGTATCAGAGCACGCTCACAGCCAAGCTAATACTGAGTTTCTTCTCAAGATTCAGCACGTAAGCACTCTCTCGCTTGCACACACTGCAGTCATTAATTTACTTGAACTACGAACTCATTATCACCTTTTAATGACACCCCTGCACTGAAGGATTACTACATTACTAAATCCAGCCGCACAGGAGCTATAAAACATGTCTAAAGACAGAAAGCGAATTCATCCTAACCTGCAGCAACCCAAACCAATGAGACGAGCTCAGTGGCATTAAAACCCCCCAAATTGCAGATATCAGAAGAACGCCATCCTCGGCCACGAGACGCACTGGTGGCCGAAATGTAACCGCAGAGAGCGTTGAAGAGCAAGGCCTGCCCAACTCACCCGAGGAAGCAGTCAACGTCATTGAGCCACTGCGTGATAAAGTGGTTGGTGATGGGCTCCGTGTTGTTGGGGAAGCGCAGGTTCTCCAGCGTGTTGAGCAGCAGTGGGGGGCTGTAGTACAGCCCAGCGATGGCCACCTGCAGACACATGGTCCTCAGCTCACTCGTCTTCACCTCCCTCGTCAGCCTCTCCAGGGCCGCTGCCACGAACAAGGGCACCACCTGCAGGAAAGGCACATCGTTCACACCGACTGCGCAGATGCAAAAATGAAGATCAATTCATGTTTCCACTCGCTGGAGAGAGACAGAAGGCTGCTCTAATTTAAGAACAGTAGGCCGGAAGCATGGTTTAAAGAGCAGGTGAGGGACTCCGTATGTGCCACCCCAGCTCTGTGCATTAAACAGTGCTGTGTGGGGGCTGCACTAGGCGTTGAAGTACACTAACCTGGTCAATGCCGCGCCCTTTGCACTGCAGAATGACGACTTCCAATAGCTTAGCTGCGTGGCACTCGGCATCCTCGCCCGCATCTCCTGTCAGGACCTGCAAAGTGAGGATCATTGCTCTTAATAAAAGCCCCCCAGACAGCTACACAATTACACTACCCTATTAAAGCAATTATACAGATATTCCTTACCTTTTTGCACATGCTGTAGATCATTTCAAGGTATTTGGTGTCAGACAGTAGTGTGTCTGTGTCGACTGTGATGTAGTTATGTAACAGAGGCATCATATCTGTGAAAGACCAAACCATTCAGACAACCATTAATTTGTGTTGCGTGTATAATTTCTGTAAATGTGTAATAACATTCAGTTCATAGAATGACCCAATCACTGTACTGTACATGTACATGTTTCCAAGACATGCATTCAGAAAACTATTTTTATATATAATAAATAAAAGCAAGTCATTTGAAATTTTAGTTTTTTTGGTCTCAAACTTGGTGCACTGGTCAATATCAAAGATTGGGATGGAGACGGACCACGTACCTGTGAAGTAGTCAAACCCATCCTGCTGGAAGACCTCGAAGACCAGCGGTAAGAGCTGCCACATCTGCGGGGATACCTGTTGACACGTCAAACTATGGGCCAGAGAGAGGATCTCCTCATAGAACTCTGGGGAAAAAAAGACACCACCGACTATCAGCATTAACAATTACACTACAGAGTCAAACTGCGTGTAGTTCGACAGTACAAAGTGGAATTTGGATCCTACGCATTCCTGCACAAAAGCACACTGCCTTAATTAAGATACTTACCCAAAACGTGCTGCTGTAACACGGTCCCGATGACCTGCAGACAGATTCCTTCCAATTGCTGGGTGATCTGAAATAAGACGGGTTCACACCTTTAGTCTCCAAAAGACACTCTGGAACGGCTCCTATCAAAGCTGATCTCAGGAGAGAAGTGACTGAAGACCATCTTAAACAAGATTCCTCTTAAATGAAGAAGCATGAATTCATTACATTTATTATTTATAATTTATGAGATTGAGAGATCAGAGAGAAAGCCTAAAGTTAATGGTGTAAACTTCTTTCTCTGTCTTTAATATATGCATTTGGGGGTCAAGGGACTTTTTCCCCAGATGCTATAGGATACATTTTTTAAGCTCTCTGAAGTAGGTCAATTTCAAAGATGATGGACTGCCTCTATGGTCCAAAAACTCCCCACTTCAACATAAAAAGCCTACATACTGAAGACTGTTACAAGATGCTCTTTAACATATGCCTCAGTGGAAAATCAAAACAGAAAGTTATGGAAATGCACAATTCCTTCTTGGATTAGTTCATTTCTGACAGAGGAAAAATACAAATATAAAAATACACCACTCTAGTGACTGACTGACTTTTTTTTTTTTTTTTACTTTGAGCAGACAGCCAGTTATGTCCCAACTGCCTACAACTAAAGCCATTTCTGAGACTCCTGGACTCCACAGGCAGCTGCAGGGGCAGTAACATGTAGGAAACCAGTGAATGAAAAAAAAAAAAAAGAACATTCATACCTCCATTCGCACATGGATATAAGCACTAAGATTTTTTTGTTTGAGACAGCCTCCACAAGCTAGGGTTCAACCAGACCATCCATGGGCAGAGAAGTGGAGGTGAGTATGGGACAGGATAGAAGCACCACTGACCTCTTTGTGGTCCTCCACCACACTGAGCAGGGTGTCGATGGTGTTGAGGATGCCCATGGCTGTCACAGCCTTGTCGTCACCGCCCTCCTCATCTGGACCCGTCTGGATCACCTGGTTGAATGTCATCGCCTGCAGGACGAGGGAAAGCAGCGGTTTGAACTCACATGCTCTTGCGTACAGGGCCATTGTGCAAAATGGATAAATGACACTGCAAGATCAACGCCTTGCTTATAATTTTTTTTTAGCAAAACAGTGCATCCGTTAATTCATCAACATGTTACAGTTCCAACAAGTTTATATGGTTTTGTCTACCTTCGATTTGTCGAAGAATAAAGTAATCTGTTTTAATTTAGGTTCAGATTTATCCACAGCACTTTATTATTATTTATTATTCCAGCAATTGCAGGGAGAGAAGGCAGTCTGACAGTTTCACCTGGCAGTTCAAGATCTCTCTGCATGCCGGCAGGACCCAGCAGTTTATATAGAGTAACTCACAAAAGCAAGATTCAAAAGACATTCCTCATCACTGCGAGAACAGAAATGTACAGCTGCAAGCCAGGGGACACATTTACTGGCACTTTGCAATTAAGCAGATATACTTCCCGAAACGGTCTCACTCCCTTCTCCATCCCTCCCCAACCCATCTGTACATTCTTATCTTAACTAGTGACATCTGAGCCCTATTTGGATTTGCTTCAATAGATCCCGATACTCCCGAGCCAATACGGATTGATGCCTGCTCTGACCTCCCTGCTGTGCAGTGTAGCAGGTGCCGATTGGAAACTCACCAAGTGCTGGGTCATCTCCACAGCGATGGGCGTGACCTCCTCACTGTACTCGCAGATCATCTTCTGGATGACGTTGGTGAGGTCATCGTTCTCAGTCTCTCGCACAATGTGCAGGAGCGCCTGCATTACTGGTCTGATGAAGGGAGTGATGTACTCTTTAGCTGGAAGAATCAAGCATAGAGACAGGATTTAAAAAAAATGTATTCTCTAAAAGGCAGCATCATAATGTGACATAATAAAAGCTTCCTAAAATTTGCCAATTTACACAAACTCCAAATCAAATCTGACAATATCTGTAGGTAGGAGCTCAGAAGAGCCGAGTCACAAGATCACAGAAGAGTTAAAGAGCTTAACTGATTCGTCAGCGTTCCTTGCTCTCGGGGTATGTTTAAATCTACCCGATTACCCTCTAAATCCAGTAAACAAGATTCTGAACAAGAAGCACTTAAGCTGAAAGTGGTTCCCGATACAAACAAAACTAATTTAGAGACACCGGCCTGCAGACTTATCAAAAGGGCTGGTGTATTGATTAAGAGCACTTAAGGCAAAGTATTAAGCAGGAAACCTTTCGTTAGTGGGTTACTCGCTCACATTCTTCGCCCGCCAATGAAAATCACTGATATTTAGTACAAACGCAGGATTTGAAGGGGAAAATGAAAATCACACCTTTCTCCTGGTTGCTGATGAGAACTTGTAGGGCAATGGCAGCCTCAACTTTCACTGGCATTTCATTGTCATTGATCAGACAGCGTCTCGTGAGCTCCAGGGCTGTCTGTAGGTTCTGGTCAATCTTAAATTTCACCTCACAGAAATAATGGAGAACCCAGCAGGCCTGAAACATTACAGATCAGAGAGACAGCTTACCATAAGCCCTGTACAGCATGCCTACATCCTCAACATGCCGGCAGACTAATACTAGAATATCACACCTTTCAATAGCAGGTTATTTAAAGTAAGGAATAATGTTAAATGTAGTAATAGATCCATTTTGCAAAGCACTGCACATAAAGGGAGGGATGATTTAGGAATAACATTACAAATGGAAGATCCATTTAGTTTAAATCTTTGATTCAGGACACCCAGTTAGAAGTGAAGAACTACATCTAGAGCTATCGTATATACCATGCCATAAAACCAAAAAACATCGTAAGCAGCTTTTAAAATATGTTGGAAGTTCAATTATGCAGTCATCTTACCCTGGCTCTCATGTAGCCCAGCTCACTGCTGAACAGCGGGAAGACATGGTTCTGTAGCATGAACTCCATCTGGTCTTTGTAGATCTTTTTCTGTGGGGACA
The DNA here is from genome assembly GCF_036373705.1 of Amia ocellicauda. Taxonomy (NCBI): domain Eukaryota; kingdom Metazoa; phylum Chordata; class Actinopteri; order Amiiformes; family Amiidae; genus Amia; species Amia ocellicauda. Next base: position 8,276,971 of record NC_089853.1, read on the forward strand.
TGCATGTGTAGGTAGGGGTTGTCAGATCCATCCATTTAGATAAGTCTAATACAAGACTAATCGATTTGTGAATAATCTAAGAATCTGTCCTAGCACAATAGATTTCCCGGATGTAAAAACAAATCATAGATATGAAGGCAAATAATTTAACTGCTGGTAAACATTCTACTTACTACATGAGAAAATTACCTTCAATAAAACCTCAGCCAAGGACCCGATCATATGCAGGGCCCCATCCTTCTTGCGTGGGTCAGCTGCGGGGTCCGTGAGGATCTGGTAGCAGAAGCCCATGGTTTTCTGCAGCACCTATACCACAAAACCCAATTCACATTAGGGGTGGGCGGTACACTGGTATGAATGTGAATACTGGTGTGACGTTGTGCTGTGATATGGATTTTGTCATATCATGGAATATGTAATAAATTAATACATTCATTTAATAAGGCATTTAGGACTATAGTGTTTTGTTCAAAATTGATACTATAAAACTGATAGTATAAAATGGATACAATAATTGCACCTTTTTTGCTTTTATTATAAACATACTGTGACTAAGAAATAAAACAAGAAGCACATTATATTATTGTGCTATTTTGTTCACATGAACGGACTTTGCTCGGGCAGCAGTGTGGAGTAGTGGTTAGGGCTCTGGACTGTGGAACAGTGTTGTGGGTTCAATCCCAGGTGGGTGTACTGCTGTTGTACCCTTGAGCAAGGTCCTTTATCTAGATTAATCCAATAAATGCCCAGCTGTATAAATGGCTAAATGTAAAAAATAATGTGATATCTTCTAACAATTGTAAGTCACCCTGTATAAAGGTGTCTACTAACAAATCGAGTAATAATGTCACCAATCAATGTTACAAATAGGTGTGCATCTGCAGAGTTAATGAACGTAGGCTAGTGAACTCCCTTTGTTAACTACAACAAAAGCATCAGAAGATTTTATAAAATGAGTGCAAAAGAGAAACATCAAGGGTGAGTGAAGACTATGAAAGAGTAAAGAGGTTGACCGGGTAGACAACTGGTTTGGCTTCAAAGTATCTGATCTCGACCAACAAACACTACTGTTATCAGATTGTGTTAGCCAAACGTGGAAAAAACAGCAGTCCAGGGGATTGAAGCTTAAAGTTAGTTTGGAAAAATTACAGATTTTCAGGTGCATACTATGTCCAATGCCTCACCCTTTCAGGTTTTATACGGTTAAAAGCAGTCTTTTGTCAGTTATTTTTTGAAGTGCTCCTAAAATTTCATTCAGATTTGTATATATTATATATATATATACATACATACACACACACACACACACACATCTTGTATATCAGTTATCGCCCCAGACAGTGGAACATATCATGATATTAATTTATGTTCAAATTGTCCACCCCTATTCACACAAGCACTGTATCCTCTCCTCTACTTATACACTCATATTCAACAAAGGGTCTCAGGGCCTGGGACAGCATCCAATGAAATTACAGGGATATTTAGATCTTGCTCCAGCTAGAGAAACTGGACATGAGGAGGTGCTTATGAACATCTGCATTACAGTAAGAGTATAACCATATTATTAGACTTCGTAGGCATCTTATGATCTATACAACAGGAGGCTTGTGGGAGACTATGGAGGCTGGCCAGTGGTGGAGTGTCTCAGAGACGTCACTAGACCAGTACTATGATCTCCGCTTTCTCTGTGGCCGCAGGTGTGGTGTGAGCACTGCTGGCCAGACTGCAGGACGCAGACGGACAGCAGCACTAAACACGGACGGTCGCCACGCACACACAGGCCACCTGCAGCCAGGCAAAGCCTTGGGACGACTCAAGTGAGTCAACACAGGAAGATGTATACATCTTTTTTTTCTTTTTTCTTAAAAGATTGCTGGCACATGGAGCAAAAGGAAAATACAAAATGAGTGTCAAAAGTCTATTATATTTTTAAAATCTTTAAGGAACTGGGTGGATGAGATTTTATTTCACAAACTCAAAACTAAAAGATAAAGTAAAACAGTAAACACAATGATATTATAGCCCAAACTCACTTCTTTTCTCTTACTACATGCAGTGAAGAGCAGAGTTTGTGCAGCTGTCGTCGGGGAGATGAAATCTTCAAACACGTCTGTGTGGGAGAAACAAAAGTTAAGATTTATTTTTTTTAAACACAATCAAAGATTTCAGCAAAAGCTACAGCGGGCGAAACTGCGGCTGGAAAAGCTCAGTTAAATTTGCGGTATGGACAGATCAGATTTGTCACTCGAGATTATTCAGATGTTTTATAATAAGCATCGCACTGGCTTCAGATCTGGCAGAGCTAAATACTTGCTCTAATCTGGTAGTAGCAAGCAGGCTGTTCGTGTTTGGATATAAAAAAATAAAAAAAAAGGGGTGGGAGGCAAAGACTACTTTTCATAACTCACTATAGGATGCCCATCATCAGTTCCCCACAGATCTACCGACGGCCTCTTACCGAACTTCATGCGAATGTACTCGTAAGGATCTTCTTGCCAGAGCTCCTCGTCAGTGTCTGTGTAACACATCAGTGGAAAGACCACATCCTGAATGATGCCCTGTATGACGAGAACACAAAATGCACAACCTTGAGCAAACACTCATAACAGAAATACTAATCCCCTAAAAGAGTTGATCTGTGGGAGACTATGGAGGCTGGCCAGTGGTGGAGTGTCTCAGAGACGTCACTAGACCAGTACTATGATCTCCGCTTTCTCTGTGGCCGCAGGTGTGGTGTGAGCACTGCTGGCCAGACTGCAGGACGCAGACGGACAGCAGCACTAAACACGGACGGTCGCCACGCACACACAGGCCACCTGCAGCCAGGGATGCTAAATCCTATCACAATATCAGCGGCGGAGTTTATTACATTACAGAATGATATTACAGAGGTAATTAGCCCAGGGTTAGCCTATGACTCGAGGAGCTGCTTTAGTTTTGTGTGGCAAAGGAGTGAACTGCTACTGGATTGCATGAGATGGGATTACTACTAAACACTGAAGTTATTAATTTGGGCATGAGCTCAAAACAATTATTCAAGGTTAATCCTATTATGTGTGATTAGAGTTTGTGTAAATTATATTAGTTACTGCACCAATGGCCGGGGGGGGGAATAATCTTTCATGCATTTATGGAAAGCAGGAGGAAAAAACATCCTGTAACAAAGTGTAATGTAATTTGGAGAGGCACGGCTAAACCAGATCCTCATAAAAACCCATGCTTGAGGTAAAAAGATAAGTAAATGATTCTACCTCTGACCACAGTTACAAAAAAACTGAAACGCAGAGAATATTTGCATTTATTGAAAGATTAACACATGAGGAAAATTAAACTTATCCTTAATAAGATAAGTCAAGCATGTGTCACAGCTGGGGGTGATCTTTGTGCAGTTTCAGCCCTGTTCTGAGCTCTGAACATACCTGGATATGCGGTTTGAGGTTCTTCCACGTAAGTGCGTGTGCCACCCCCTGGTTGATATAGTTGAGCGTCTGCTGCAGTACTCTGGGAGCTACATAGTGCTTTTCTTTATACTGATACAAGACCTTCAATAACACCTGTAAGACAATACAGTAAATGAGTCATTCTGTGCTTGGAAAGCAAAACGAGACTTCGAGCAGATGTCATACTTAATAAATGAATAAATAAATACATAAATAAATACATAAAAAGGAGTCTCTCCGGCTCTACCTGCTGAGCAGAGACTGCGTAGCCCTTGAGGAACAGCTCCGCGAACTCTGTGTACTCTTTGGAGATGTTGCCGGGGCTGCCATACCTAGAAAAGTTACATAGTTGTTACTTTTGATCTTGAACTTTGAGCACTACAGTTTAATAAACGAGAGGAAAAAAACAAACAAAAAACAAGCAAGTACGCCAGCACTCCAAAATCTCAACTAGAGCGCTCACAGCTCAGAGCTTACGATTGGTCGTTAGGAAGGGCGAGTAAGTGACATGCCTTTCAAAGAGCCGGGCCAGGATGTGCAGGGCCCACTTCTTGCACTTCCACCAGGGCAGCTCCGGCCGCTCGTCCTCATCCACCTGCAGGGTCTCCTGAGATTGGGGGAAGGACAGGGAATGAATCATTAGAGGAGTGATGAAAAGATTAGTCAGACATTTAGGGCACAGTTCAAATCAAGTTATAGGACAACCCTCGCCAAAAAAATGTACAGCATGGAGAAGTCCCATTTCAACTTGCATCTGGAATTGGACAAAAGGATGATTTTCCAGAGCCTTGTGATGGGGCAGCCCGACACCTCCAAGATCTCTTCGATTGTTCTGTAAACTCCCACCACTATTTTTTATTTTTTTTTAATAATTGTTACACATGCAAACTTGTCTGTGTGCTTTAAGTACTCACTGCTGGCACATCTCGGTCCACCACTTGCTTCAAGATCTCCATCCACTCGGTCAGGTTCTGCTGATTGATCAACTCCAATGGCAGGTTGTACTGTGGAGACCAAACAGACACGGTTCACCTCGCTGCCCTTCTCTAAATGTGCCTCCGGAGGTAGACCTGGTCTTACCACCCCCCTGGTGACATCACTACAGGTACAGCTGTGGTGTACAACTGTACATGAAAAGCATTCCCTGACTCGGGCCAACAGATGGTCACCTCTGTCCCACTGATGGCATCAGCATCTACTTTACAGAGCAAAGATGCACGACTCCAGTCTGCAAATGAGTTGGAATGTACTTTATTAAAATAAATCATAATTCTGCCATATCTACAATAGTGAAATTGTTTTCCCCCCTCTCCATATGCTTTTAGTGAGGATACAACCACTGAGCCCCAGACCATTTTTAGTGCGCGTCACGAACCTGGAAAAGTGCATACAGGATCTTGAAGATCTGTTTCTGGATGAGCACAGACTGGCTGGAGGGGTCTTGGAGGAGCTGGATAAAGCGATCCTTCAGCATAGGCATGAAGATCTGCATCGCTGCCACCAATGGGCTGCGCTCGTCTGGTTTCTTGTACCTGAAACATCAATACCGTTAGGTCCAAAGAACAGATGGGTATATGACACCCAGGCAGTTAACGGGAGTCCTCAATTCTTTAAATGGAAGGTCCTCAAGTGTCAGAAAATACTAAGCCCAGGTGATCTCCACATACTGTTCAATAATTAGGAGGAGGGGGGAGGATTCTGAAGAAATGTGACAAGTACTGAACAGAATATAAAGTTGGGAAAAGCTGCTGAACAGCCAAGATTGCAAATCCTCCCCCAAAAAGGGAGTAAGTAAAAAAAAAAAAATCTGTATAACTATTTTTAGAGGCTGTGCTAAACAAAAGGTCTCTTACTCATAGTTCTTCACAAGCTGATAGAGACACAGGAGGATTCCCAGCCAGCCGGCGCTGTTATCCGACTGAAGGTAGAAGCCAATCTTATCCACGATTGCAGTCCATTTGCCGGGGTAGTCGTGCTTGATCATGTGATGAATGCAAGTCGTGAGTTGTACTCTGTATCATAAAAAGAAGAAAATAATAATAAATTAGTACAAATTTAAAGCCTTCAGGTGTCACTAGGGCCATCACTTATGATTAGGCAGCCAAGTACCTTATGCGCTCCGGAGAGTGTATGATTGCCTCCACGATGTTGTCTCGGATAAACTGGCGGTCCTCTTCTGGGATGGTGGTGGGCAAAGCCTCTCCACTAGTGCCTTCCCCCTCGTTCCAGTACTGGGTCACCATGTTCTTCAAGTAGATCACACCTGAAAGCGGGAGACCGTGGCTGTTCAGTCTCTGCTTGGACAAACTCAGCAGTGCTTTGGAAGCCGCAAGGGAGGTCATGCTGAAATCCTACAGGTCAAGTCAACAGTGGAAGGGAAGCAGCACCAACTGCCTTCAATTTGCATTCACTGGAGCTGAACAGCAGCAGCAGGAAGTGGACTTCCCAAGTGCATTTTAATCAGGTGCAATGAAGGATAGCTAAAAAGGCCCCAAGTCAGGATTTCAACACAGATGATTTATTGCAGGTCTCCCTAATCCATGTGCACAGACTGTCTTGAAGTAAATTGCTAGGTTGTCCCATGTCCTTACATATACTCAAGGCTGTTTCTAGAACAAGACTACATTACTCTTTATACAGGCACGCCTATGATGGATTTCTGTCTGGTAAGAGAACCTCTTTTCCCTCAGCTGAGCAAAGGCTCTAAGGCATGCTGGTAAAGGCAAGTGTGAGAAAAGACCAGCTTCCTTCCCCATGAGTACACGATGACTGTGCAGCGATTTTTTCTTGTGTGTGTGGGGTTTGCCAGCGGTATTTACCAGTTGAACCAATCCATATAAACTCACAGCATTGATAAAGAATTAAGCAAAGAAAAAAAAGTCCTTACAAAAGAAGGGAACAATAAAGCAACTTTTTTTTTTTTTTTTTAATACTTGTTAGTGTTACTAGAAAGGTCTTCCAATTAAATGTTGCTTTCTTTACAAGTATACTTCCCCACATTTCGTCATGGGAAATTTAACATCATGCCAATCAGTACAAAGCAGATTCCATTAGCATTCTCTGAATATAAAGGTCTAGCCCAACCCAAAAAAACATTCTCTTTGCCTTGTTCCTATCAAAGTGCCGTGGGTTAACAAAATATAATGATCCATCAGGAATTAAAAACTAACAGGCTGTTAGAATTATATATACACATGTTGAAGTATAATCTAAATGTGGGTCACACTTGAGAACATGTACTTTAGCTGAGTGGCTCTGAATGTGGAGAGATGGTGTAAATTGTTCTGTGGAACAGCTCCCGGGTCACTGGGCCTAACAGCAGACATTAGACTGCTGACACAGATGTGCGTCTGTGCCACTTGACAAAAATAATCCAGACTCCAGACTCGAACTGCTGACACAGCAGAGACCCACAGCACAAAGCTCTGAACTCCATCTGTCATCTACTTCCATAGCAAAACCGGAACACCAACAAAGAATAAAAAAAGACCTGACAAATCACACCATTTCTGGCAGCTGTATCCCTGTATCAAAGGAGCATGTCATTACCTGGGACCAGCTTTCCTGTTCAATTAAATACATCCACCAGAATTAGCAAGGAAGACCAATATTCTTTGGCACTGGCAATCATTTCTATAGTTCCTTAACCCAAGCATGGGATAATTATAGAAATGGCCGATATCTAAATGCCATGGAAATTTCTCAAGTTCTCCAAAATGGAACAGGAAATTAGAAGATACTTTTTCTAAAACTGCCATAAAGACTGTAAACAGGAACTTAATGAGCAGGTATCTTCTGCCTTTGGTTTCCCAGTCTGCACCCATAGCGATTTTACATGTCCCCTCTGTGAACCAGGAAATGGCCTTTCAACAGAGGTTGTGTTGTGCCAACAGTGCTCTCCGTTGTAACCATCTGTAAAGTCTGGAAATATAAAAACAAGTAGCCTACATTAAAAGATACGAGTAATTGAAATGTAGTTCAAGGTTAGAAAAATAAGTATTTAAATGCTTCCCATTTTAAAAAGTCTTGAATGCATATCTGCTTAGGTGTAAACCCTCACCAGCTTCTAGTCTTACCAACCCAAAGCCTTTGTGAGTGCATTATGATGTGTATTGCAAAACTTTGATGTAAGCATTGCAAAATGTATTATTTTGTTGCAATTCACCCTAGACACGAGCAACTGTTAACATTTAATTAAAAAAAAAAAAAACTCCCTGGGGACTTCCTGTCACATGATTCAAATCACAGCTGTTTTCACCAATACTGACAGTGCAGACAGACCTGTGGAAATATTTGAGGTTTTCCTCTGCCTGGAAAATCTATCCCATCTCAGAAGGAGGTCTTCAGTGAGATTCCAACACACATGCGACTTCCAAACCACTACATGCAAGAGTATTCGAATCATTCACAGGATACAGACCTCAGTCCGCAAATGTCATTCCACTTATGGAACTGTCCAATCACTGTACAGCTAGGACCATCACCACAGTGGCAGTTTGCTGTCAGCAAGCCTCTTTCACAGATGATCATGACTAACACAGTGCACTGCACACCAAGGCTTGCAAAAGCTGCAGCAGCAAGCGACACCACCTGTCTGACTGTATAAGAATATATTACATGAACCATCCAATGGAAGGCTAACTCGTGCAGCAGGGTGGGAATTCTTGGTTGGGAAGAGGTTACTGCTACTATTGCTGGAATCCAGTGTCAACCCTCCAATTTCTGTACCCTGAGGTTCGAATGGCTCGGTTGAGAGTTACCATGAACAGAAGGAAAGCGGGAAAAACACGTTATAAAATGTAACCACACAAAATTGATATCAGATGCAGTTTAGGGACAGCTAGGCTATATCCCACAGACGGGATCAGTCATGAGATTAGGACTCGCAACAGCGCAATGAAACTCACAAGACGCCCAAGTACAGCATCCAAAACCGTGAAGTCTACTTTAATATGCATCTAATACAATAAGTATTTTTTTTTCTCTTCAGGATTTGAAATGTACAATTGACATTATCACCTCCACTACTGTAAGGTAGCTGGAGAGAATGTTTCAATGTACTTTTACAGCACCCCTACCCTGTGACAGGATCGTATTTCAGCACTCAGAGTGGAGTTAGCCCATCAACTGCGGCAGACTCAACAATGCCTTTAATGCACCTTGTGTAATTCAAGATGGTCACGCGTTTCTATTGTTACCCACTTAAGGACCTAAGTACCGAAACTGGTAGTGCAGCCAAGTCTGTAGTCCTATAGATATTTAATTATAGCATTTTCATACTTCTGGTTCATGCAACCCCTTTTTTTGTTACGAAATCTTTGAAGGCAGCACCACTTGTCATTGCAAACCTTCTCAGGCAATTCATCATGAACTCCCTCCTGATCTAATTTCTACAGCATCACACAACACTATTAAATGCTAGACTAACTATCTTAAACTTGATCAGTTCAATAGGGTTGAGATTTCACATCAGACCTATACACAAATATATGATATTTTTTGGTGAGCTCAACATTTTAACAACTCTCTCAGTTCAGAATAGTTTTCTTCCTCCAAAATTCAGGAGGATAAAGAAAAACAGGCCACAAAAAACGTTTTTCAGAAATAAATAAATAATTGTTCGGTCTTATGATAGCAATAAGTTGAACTTATCATTCAGGAACATTTTAGTAGGTATTGCTCTATAGAAATGATACAGGCATACATGCTTGTTGGCCATCACTTTGAAAAGGGCTTAATCTTTTTTTCCCCCTCTATAATTTGTGCAGCCATTTAAAGGGAGATGGGAGTTTTTAAGCATTAAAAGCTGGTAGAGAAAGTTTCAGGCCTTCATTTAAAGGCTATGCTAGCAGGGAGCTTGTCTTTTGGAAAATGAATATTGGAAGCCTGCTGACTGATTGAAAGCTTAACCAGCTGTTCTTCTAATATGAACCATATGGCTGAAATAATCATATTGGAATTCAGGACACAAACTCGGTCCTTTAACTTGTCAAATAAGGAACTATTAAAAACAAACGCAGTTTACCAAACAAGCACGATGGGTCCAATGGCTTCCATTTCATTTTTAAACTATGTTTTTTCAAAGTTGTCCTTTAACCTTCAGCACAGCCACTTCCTTTTCCTCTTCACAGAATCTATATTAATGTCCATTATTACCAAGTGCATCATTCACAGACAGTATTCTGAATACCCACGTATCCCGAATGAGGTATTCTGAAAAGTGAGTTAACGAGTGTAGGACTAGCCATTATAAATGTATCCTGCATTTATGGTTTCACATTTCAAAAAGTAATGTATAAAGGCACAGCAAAAAAAAAAAAAAAAAAAAGGAATCACCACACACACACACACACAAGCAAAAATACTGCTGTACCGTAACATGGGGATTGCGTCAATTCAATAGCAAGCATCTTAGCATTAGACATTTTTAAATAAGATGCCCACAAGGGCCAGGCACATGAGCAGGTACACCATTACATTCACACGGACACTGGGCCACACGGTGCGGAAGGGGGCCTCCTGCCGGCCCAGGGAGCTCACCTGCTTGCCTGACTGGCAGATCCAGCTGTTCAGACATGGTCACCTGAAGCAGGGTGGAGACGAAGTTCACCTGGCTGTGACCCTGCCAATCAAAACAAGAGAACCAAATCAGAAGCCACGCCTCAAGATGTTGGCCTTTACCAAAGTAAGTTCTGAAAGTTATACTCATTTACATTTACAAAGTTTACAAACCATAGGGATGGACACACACTAGACAAGGAAAACATTTACATATTTTCAACACAAAGCCATCATTAGTTTTTGTTCTGCACATTTCTATTCCTCTCACTCATGCAAGAGACACGATAGGATGGCCACACAAGGACCACAAATGAATATGGATTTCAGAGCAATCCAAAGCATGCATGATTTGCTTTATAAGAATCATAATAAAAAATACAAAACGTATTCATGAGTAACATGTGAAACCCATGTTAAGGATCTCTAGGGAAACAATGTAGGTGGTTTTAAATGTTTCTTAAGCATTACCTGTATTAGGCTTGGGAAAAGGCATAAAGGGGTTAAATTAACTGTTTAAATTAATCTCTGGTGGTCTTAAAAATAGACAGTACTCTGACATAAGACATGCAGATATCAACTATGGTCCCCTTAAGAGGCATTTAAAATGACGTACCTCCTGTACCTGATTATGTAAGTATTTTGACTTTAAACATCAGGACTGTTCATGAAAAAACACTGAAATGATCTGGTACATGCTTGAGAGTCAGCATTCCCTTAAAACATGAACAATCTCGAAATGCATTAAATTAAACCCAGCTAGAGACACAATAAAATGATTGGCTTCTGGGCTCAACTCAACACCCCATAATGAGTTCATACAGTAGAGAGATGAGATAACAAGGAACCAAACACGGGTCAACGAGCCATTTGTTTCATTTTAGTTTAATCGTTACAGACATTCTTATTTTTTTGGGGTACTAAAAGCTAAACCGATGGATGTCTTCAGCACAGTGCCAGAGTGTTAAATCTCTCTGGGACATCTCCATGTGGTATTAATGTAATCTTTAATAAAACAGCTCTCCCTGGGGACTTACAGTCTCATCCTGCATGCTCTGAATCACAGCTGTACTCTCGAATACTGGCAGCAGGGACAGACCTTTGGAAGTCTATGGGGTTTTCCCCTGGTTGGGAAATGTATCCTCGTCAATAGCATTTCTGGAGAAGGTAGTCAGAGATGCCATCCCACACTAAACAAATAATCCCCTGCATACTACCAGTCCAGTCACAGTGGTCTTCAAAATGTGGATGTGGAAGAATTTAAACACTATTGTTTCAAATTAACCCAAACGAACCAACACACTACTGTTTAAACGCAAGCCTTGCAACACCTGACAGGAATGCTACAAGTTGTCACGTGATGCAGTGCGTTTCTTTGGCAGGACTGGCAGCACAGACAAGTGAATTGTTTCCAGGTATGGCGCATGAAGCTTTGTGTCAGCGGTGACACTGATATCTGAGTTTCAGCGTTTTCTTGCTAGACAGGACTGCAGGGAAAACATGCAAAATAAACGGCAGGCAGAAAAACTGTCTCAATATGGTAAGAATTTATAGAAAAAAAATCAACCTTAAGGTTTTTTCTCCAGCTACACACGGCCAGTAGGAGAAAACTGCTGTCCACTTCCTAATGTGTATGAAAGCAGTGACAAGAGATTATGCAGTGTCACTGGTGTAGCTTTCCTGGCATGAGTGTCAGCACTGAGGAATCCTGGGCTGCAGTTGACACTGGCTTTCTGGAGGTCCGCCAGGCTCTCTCTCTCGCTCTCGCTCTCTCGCTCTCGCTCTCTCTCTCTCACTGCTGTGCTCTCTGTTTGCATCAATCAATTCTCACTGAGCTCCTTAACCATCTTAATGGAGTTTCCCTGTGACAAACTACTGCCATTTGCGTGCGTCCCCACCTCCCCCCCTCCACTTTCCTCATCTGCCAATTAAAAATGACAGAATATACAAGTGTCAGGAAAATATAGTTCTCCCAGACCCCACCCTCTGTTAACTCTTTGGTGATTGAAGCCAACTAGTTTAACACTGAGGAAAAGTAAAACTTACAGCCAACATAGGTTAACATGCAACATGTAGCTTTCATAAATGTTTCAACCTATCAACAGGACTCCTTACCTCATCAAATTTTCAACAACTCTGTATCCTGTTGTAGTTACCAGTGCACTCATCCTATGAAGACTTCTCCCCTTGTACCAATGTGACATAACTCATGACCTGGCCCAGAAATGCTGAACTAAAAACAATCCAGCTATAAATTCTCCAAAGACATAATTGGTTTCATTCTACTTGCTAGTAGCAGGAATGCAGTAAATCACAATCACAATAGGATGCTTCCTGCATTATCTGTTCAGAACGCAAGCACTGTAATTGTGCTCCGCTTGCAGAAAAATATGATCAAAAACTTCCAAAGCCTATTTAATCAGCCACTAATTAAAGAATGCCTTCTAGAAATCATTTCATTAGTCTTCGTGTACTGTTTTTACATTGTTAATTGCATCACTCTTTTCTCTTTATAACATAAATGTTATTTATTTCTTATGAAATGAATGCTGGTTAGTTCACCGAGATGCAATGTGTTATCCAGTTATGCACACAACTAGCCTAGGAATATGTATCTTCCGATAGAAGAAATCACACCAACATTTACAGTTAAGACTACAAAACCAGTAAGTTGGCATTTTGACAGCAGGCTGGTAAATGTTGGCCATTTGTTTAGATGTCAGCTGCGGTATTTTAATCCCGATGCATTACAGCAACAGTTGTTCATAAAGCATTTACAGATCTGTATGAATTATTGATGGATTTCATTCAGAGCTAAAGGACATCAGGGGAACAAATCAAAAATATTGACAAGCACTCAGTACCATGAATTCACCTTTTGCACATTATCCCTGTTTCGAAATTGAAACACCTGTCAAAATATTCCTGGGATCCAACAGGTAAAATTCTTCTGTTGATTTTTTGGTTTGTTTTGAAGGTGGAAAAAAATACTTTTTCAGTATAAAAGACTTAAACTAAGAGTCTCTAATGAGGTTCTAATGAAAACCTAGACAGGTATCAAGCTTAAGGGTCACATAAATCATGAAGATGTTAAACTGAACCAGAAAGGTAGAAATGTATATCAGAGAGAACAATGTTACAAAGCCGGAACATAAGCATTTATATAAAAAAAAATAGTTGTGGTGTTGAAAATTATGGTCTCAAATGAAAAAGAGGGGACAAAATGTGAGCATCCTTTTAACAACCCACAACACAGCTCTCTTACATCCACCCACCTGTCATAAGAGGTGTCAATTAAGTCTAAACCCTCTATATATAGACGAGCAGACTCGCTTCTCCACCGATGAGACACTTCTCTAGCTGTATGTAGAAGAACACTTGATTTGCATTTGAACTCCACACTAGCGTTTATTGGTGGAAAAGGAGGGTTATTACTTCACTTGGGGTATACAGAGTAATTACAATATGTGAAAATGTTTTCAGAAACACAGGTCACTGCATCCGTCTCTTAATTACGGACTTCGGATGCAGATTCCGGAGAAGGAAATAAAAGCGAATCCGGTTTGACAGTTAAAGCTGACCGCACGTCATGTAGGAAACCGGTAACCAAGATACTGTAAGCATTACACCACTCGATATCAATCACGTTGTCCTGTACTAATAAGGTACGACAAAATAAATTATAAAAGGAAATATGCTTTTTGGTATTACAGTCGTATCGTTTATGAACTGTTCGAGCATCTGTGTGACGTCATCTCGATGATGTCATTCCACAACAGAACAGAATTGGTTCACTTTTTACAATGGCCAATTCGCTCCTACGGAACAGGAAGCCGATGAAGGTTGTTAAAACGTGCTGCTATTTTGTATAAAGTGGCGATGTCTGGTCACATCTTCGGTCGATGAATACAGCGGTGTTAGAAATGGAAAATAATAAATCCGTCATGTGCTGGAGTCCCAATAAAAACTTGCAGACATGAAATCCCCCCCTCAACTATATATCACGAGTCAGTTTCAATCTGCCCTAAACATGTGTCATCAACACTTCAACACGATCACAGAGCAAAGTTGCGATTTTCCCCAGGAGGCATCGGGTAACACCAACTTCAAAGTCATCCGCATTAAACCGCTCTTTAAAGTCAGCAAAAAAAAAAAAGAACTGGAATTTACGGAACACGAAAGACTCCATTTCACTTCCATCAACTTTTTGATGTTTCATTTCGAACTGGTGGCCGATCTACAGAGACAATACGTGTCAAAAGACGAACAAGTGACAACGAGAACATGTTGAAAGATGAAGTTAAGATTGAGAAACAACACGACGTATGATCTTTAAAATGTTCAAGCAGCCAGCAGGGTGAAATCAAGAACCGAGCCAGTCGTGCCGTGACCTGGCATTACACTAGAAGTTCGTGCGCACGTACGGTCTATAGCAGCTCATTCACTGGCGCTTTTTCACTAACGTGTCCCCGGGCTGATCGAGTAACGCATTTGGCCTTCGGACGGCACGATTCCCCCGGCACCCCGTCTCCCGTGCTCTCGGTACCCCGGCGCAGGCAGGACTCCTCCATGCCATTCCTACCGTGAGGCCCGCTCCGCCAGCCTCCAGCCTTACCTCACTCAGCTGTCTTTCGGCGGCCTCCCGCAAATTGGGGTCCATGGTCCCCCGGAGGGCCTCGATCAGAGAGTTGGGATCCATGTCTAGGTTCGGATATGGCTCGGTTTCGGTGGGTTCTGTGAACTATGAAGCCCCAGTCGATGCGCACATGGACGCGCTGTTCTTCAGCTGCCGGCGCGAAAGGAAGAGGCGAACGGAGGACCCGGATAGATCAGCGCCAATTTCTCTAATGGCACTTCCGTTGTAGTTGTGGTGCATTCTGGGAGTTGAAGTTCAACGCTATTATTTATTTATTTGTTAATTATTAGTAGTTTTGGTTTCATTTGATTTGAAGCAAATTGCTCACAACACACTGCTGGATGAAGGCCTCCCCAAGATGTGTCCACTTGCTTACCTTCCCTCTTCCATGTCACGCCTGCATACACAAAGCAGATTGAACTGGAGTGTGCAGAAAATAAAAAAGATAGATTTTCTGCACTGCTTTCTTTGTAAACTGTAAGCTGAAGAAGGGATGAAGTACTTTTAAACAGCAATTTAAAGCCAGAGATAGGGTCAGCTTTCAGTACTCCAATATTATGTTGTGATATTTTGTATGTATCATAGACCTTGATTGCATTTTCATGTTAAAGAGCTGAATAGGGGACAACAGTGTGAAAAGTGTAAATAACAATATTAACCGTATAATTGCATGTTACAAATATATAATTACATTACAAAGCGAACCTATGAATAAATACAGGTATACTTAAGTAAATGCAGCATGCTGTACTACATGCCGCCTATAGGGGCGCTGCGTTGAAAACAAGTCGCCACTAGAGAGTGAACCCTCTTGCCTTGCGCAACACGTCCCGTTTTCAGTGACTCGACTACAGATTGCGCAAAAGGTCAAAGTTCACCGATCTGTCACCAGCCAGGAACCGGGCGAAACTTAACACAGACCTCCGGCTTCCTACACGCCTTGTTGAAAACCTTCTTCGGGTTAGACATCTTAAGAGTGAGTGGATTTCTTCCTCAAAAATGGCCAAGAAGCGAAGAGACAGGCGGGAGGTGGACAACATTGCGACAGAATCGACCACGGAAGAGGACAGGAAAACAAAAGAAGGGGATGCTCTGAAAGGTGAGAAGGGAAGTAGCGGGTGTGATAATATCTTTTTTTTTCCCCCTCTCAACGGCACGTTTCAAGGTTATTTGTGAGAGGTGTTGTATTCATGTTAACAACTGTTTTTTTTACAGATAAACAGCTTGGCCTCAATCGTGTTGTTGTGTCGATGTTTCCCAGGTGTTGTCTGATCTACGACATTGTCATACACCGGATTTGAATATGTGTTGGTTTCTTCCATCCCTAACACAAATAACTTATTCTTATACTATTTCTATACTACCGCATATATTTTCCTGTAGAACCGCACATTATGGTATATGTATTTAATAATTCATACAGATTGGCTATTGTATCATGTCATAACGATGTATAGAAACTAAAATAGGCTTTTGAACATCATCCTAGGTAATGCCCTGAATGCCCCCTTGTGCTTACTTGGCAACCAGTAGGGTGTCATCCGAGCTTGTGTGTGTCTGTGTTTCTGGTGAAATGGCCTGATGTAACTACTATTGATGCCAATCACTAGAAGTAGTTATCGGACTTGTAAGAGAGAGAACGAACCTATGCTGGTTTAAACATTTCACGTTTTGCAGTTTCAACTCGCTTTAAGCAGTGAATTACTGTAGATGGTTATTGAAATACCACAGTCTTCACTCTTGCATGTAGAATTCCTGTATTTCCAAATGTATTTCCTTTTAAAAGCAAAACTGCACTCTGTGTTTGACAATTCCAAAATACAAATATATGTTTTTAAATCATTAGAATGCTTGCATATTGTTCAATAATTCAAGTTGTTTTCAACTGTCCCAAAAATATTAATCTAAGCCAATCAAACTGATGCATATCTTATGAACTTTTAAAATATGATTATGAATTAACTTACATCTAAACTTTTTTACTTCAAACAATGATTTATGATGTGCCTACTTGCCTTTTAAAGATGCAATTAGTGTAGCTAATCCATGTTTGTTTTTCAATTAATCTGATGACAAATTCAGTTAGGTAGTTTATTCAGTTATAAGCATCCTAGAGATGGCCAGTCGGATAGACACATCTATAGTCTTTCTAAAGAACATGCTATCATATAGAAGATTACTCCCCCAGATTTATCACAGATTTCTCTATGGCTTTGGATGAAAATCTATTTCAAAAAATCAGCTACATAGAACTACCGTACCTGGCCTCTCTAGAGCAATACACAAAGCTTAAATGAATTCATAGGTTTTACATCTAGACAGGGCACTGTCCCGCATCAGACAGTATTACAGTATTTTTAGTAAAATGTTATGATCTTGTTAAACTAGTGTGTGGACTTGCATAATTCTTCAAATGAAAAGAAAGTACAATTATTTGCTGTTTGTGTAGACTAATTAATCAGTTGATTCCTCTTGCATGGAGTGTTTGAAATGCATTTGATAAAAGGCACATATTTGTATTAAGTTTTGGTATCTCAGAAAAAAACATCAGAAACAATATTTGCATTTGCATTTGTATTTTAATACACGTCTGTCTGTTAGTGAATAATTAACTGAGTTTACCAATCCTGACCTGTACTGATGAAACCGTACTAAGGATTGTGAAAATGACATAAGGAAATACTACAGCATTTCTACATCTAGTCTGCATTTATACTTTCACTAGACACCTATTGCAACAATTCTGGATGTAGATGGAACTCTATCTAGTTAAAGTTATGTTTTTAAACCATTTATTTATTAAACCAAGTGTCTAGGGCTAATTGGTTCAGTTTAGTTTACATGTTGCTGTAGCAGACTGCCTTCAAATCAGGAGTTATACTGTACCAATTCTGTCACAACTGACTAGGCACAAGACTTGCTCCCCTTGAACCAGTTGTGCTTTTAAATAACTTCACCTGTTCACTAGCAGCACAGAGATTAGCTGACTGTGTTCTCTGAAGAATACATAATGGTTCCCAGGGGTAAGAGCGAGGAGTGATGCAAAACTCAGTAAGGTATTGCAGTTATAAACCGTGATCTGGGCAGAATGCTGTTATCAGACAGTCATGTAACATAAAAAAAGTTGTGATTAAACCCACAGGAGCTTTTATGAAATACTGTTTTATTTACCTGCTTTCATGGATAGGATAAATGCAGACTTTCACTGGCTGAAGTTTAAGTTTACTGGGCAGATTCATATGATTGTTGACATTAATCTTTTCCGTGTGCTCATTACAGTCTGATTAGTGGTAGCTGACTTTCTAAAAACATCCATTTCACCACTGTGGAAAATGGGATTTATATTATTTATTTTCAGCTTTAGATCAATTTTAGATTGATGCAGCCAGAGTGCACAGCCTTTCTGGTTGTAAATGTGTGCCATCTATAATAATGTCTCTTTCTCTCCAGCTCCATTGTATTCTGAAGGGGGGTCGGCCCGCCTGTCTCTCCTCATTTTGCTCTCCATTTTCCTGAGTGCTGCTTCAGTCATGTATTTGGTGTACCGGAATTTTCCTGAGCTGAGCGAGTAAGTGGTTGTTTTGTTTTTGTTTTGCTGGAGCCCGAGTCCAAGATCTTTTAATTATTTTAGGGATGATTGTTTTTAAAACTATTTTAAAAATGAATCTTAATTGTTTTTAAAGATTTAGTTGTTTTTAAACCACTAATTGTTTAGGGGTTTTTTGGTTTAGTTTTGTTATATTCTTTTGTCAAATACATGACCGTTTTGGATTTAATTTTAAATGCATTGGACCTTTTTTGTTTGTTTTTTAATTTTACCTTTTTAATTGTTTCTTTATTTTGTCCAATGCATTTTCAGTTATTTTCAATGTATTTGACTTTTATGTTGGTGAGCAGTTTTGCTTTAATCATATTTTTTTTGTTGTTTTGGGCACGTTTATTTGAAGTTAATTGTTTTGTTTTTTGTTAAAATCACAAAGATTTTAAAAATATTAAGTGATTTTAAGAATTGATTTTAAAAGTTTTTAATCACAAGTATTAAAAATTTGAATTGTTTTTTTTTATGAAAATGTAAAATACTACACCCAATAAAACAGTATTTTATACAGATTACACTTTAAAACTCAGTCCAAACTTACATTATGAACTCATTCTGAACGTCTTCAAATGACTAAACTTATATAACATACACAAATGTGTAAATAAAACTGGAGTTCAAACGGCATTCTGATCTTGCACTGTAAGGGATAAGCAGTCAGGTAGAATATTATAGAGCCTATTGGAATTATATATAAACTGTTTTAAACTGGTTTGGAAGTCTGTATTTACAAGTTCCAATGTAATTCTGTCTGTCCTACACAGCGACGAGAGAGAGAAGATGAAAATCCCTAAAGACATGGATGATGCCAAGGCCTTGGGAACAGTGCTGTCAAAATACAAAGACACTTACTACACTCAGGTCCTGATAGCCTACTTCGCTACATATCTCTTGTATCCTTTGGAGACCAAAGTGTGAAAAATCACAACTGTACACTTTGACGCAAGCATCGTTCAGGATAGCGCACAAAAACCTAGAACAGGAAGCCAATGAGATCCAATCTGAAGCCTGCTGCAGGGGAAGAGCAGGCAGTTCTCACCCCCAGTGTCTGTGTAACTCTATCTCAGTGTGGGAATGTGGTTTAGGCCTCACGCAGGCTCTTATAAGGACAGAAATAGCTGGATGGGGTACACACTGAACTGATCCTGTGAAGCTGTGGGATTAGTTCTCATTTAAACCCTACAACTGTCATGTGTGGTGAAACCCTCCTTCTAAGATGATTGGGATGGATTTTGTATATTTTTTTAATTCTGTAACAACACTTTTTTAAGTTTATTATATTTTCTAAAGTAAAAAGCAGTTCATGCCATTTGTGCTTGTAGGTTTTATTTAATTAAGCCTGTAGTTTGCTGAAATGGAAGTCATCCAATTGAAAAACTCTTAGCTGCAAATGCGTGTATCGAACTCTAACCACTCCGGTGATAAAAAGGAGTTATGTAGACAGAATTTCACTTAATCCTGAACCTTTCTGTGTCCCGTGGCAGATCATGAGAAATTATATCCAGTTTCCAGTACCACTCAACTCAATTTCCAACCCAGTTAACCCGGGTTTGACTGTATATCCAGCCTGGGTTGGTCAGAAACTCTTTATTGTATTGTGCTTTGTCTTTCAAACACTCTTGATAATTACTCTGGTGCTGAAACCGAAATCCCATTGACTCTGAGCAGTTGTGTGTGTTTCTAAAGTGGGGATGGGCCGGGGTTGGGGGTAGGAATGAATTGAGAAGGTCAGCAGGGGGGAGTTGTGGGGGTGGGGTAGGGCTGGGAGGCATTGTTCTTCTGTGCTGCTGAGTTAACTGATTGCATCATATGAGCAGGGGATTAGTAGAACCCCTTTAAAAGTGGTTAATCTCTTTCCTCAACTCCATAAAGCAGCTATTGAACCGGAAATTAACTTCAGGGGTTCAGCAGCACTTTTTCAGACTCGGGACTTAGCCCATTCTGGAATTTTCCTCTTCTTTTTCATGTTGCAGACAGAGTGAACAAAAGGAAGAAAAAAAACTACACTAGTAGAACTGGCAGTTTTGTGAAAATGTATAATTGTGTGTGTGAGATTACATATTTAACTAGAATTTAAAGTATCTGAAGAGATTTATCTGTATCTGAAGAAACGTTCTGCATAATATAATATTGAATATGTCCTAATGTTAATGTAGTGTGCAGGTTAGTTTCAATTGGTTAGTCTAAGCAGTAGTACTCTTTAGATAGGAAGCAGTATGTGTCAGTGTTAGTATGTTATAGGTAGGTGAGTGCCCATGATACTATGTAGGTTTGTATAAGTATATGCATCTCAGAAGGAGTGTGTACTACAGTATTTATATTAGCATTAGTAGTGTATGTAGGTTACAATGTGATAATATGTAGTGGAAAGAAAAATCCTTTGTGTAATCGTATTTTTAATAAGATAATGCTTTAATTGTCTTTTTAGTTAAATAGATTGTGCACCACACATTACTGTGTTTTACCTTAGTACACCACTCTACAGTTTTCTTAGTTTTTACCACAGTACAACACCCTGAACATTACTGTGTTTTAACCACTGGTCTGTGTGTTTGTGTTTGTCAGTGACTCGTCACAATACAGTCGGCATACAGGGTGGGAACAGGGCTAAGTCTGTACTCTTGTGGTTTTCCAGTCATGGTTGGCATTTTGTAATGTGTTGCAGAAGTCCAGTGATGTAGCAGGAGTGGAGGATAAGCATTACATTCTAGGGAATAAACAGAGAGGGACTGTATATGATCGTTATGTAATTATATTTTTAAATGAAGGCACTTGCGATCGTTCATTGCTATCGGAACCTAATAATAATAATAATAATAAAGGTCATGCAAGAGAACAAGACTATGTATGTCCCATGCAGACCAATAATATTTTATGCGTAAATTACAGTCACATACAGACAATTTCTATTTGTTGTTTTCTTTTTTCATTCTATGGCATTCCTTCTCTTTGTGGGGTTGACACTGGGCTGTCCGTGACTGGGGCTGAGCTGAATAGAAATGGGCCTAACCCAAGTGGCCGAGCCCTGGGATGGGTGGACCAGCACAATGTAAGCCAGTCACAAGAGTGCACTTCAGATTCCCCTGCTATGTCATGAGCCGAAACTGCAGAGTAGTGGCAGCATGAGGAGATTCGGCCACAAATCCAGAGAAACAAGACCTGTATACCAGCAGGGCCACACCATACTGGTGGGATATAGATTAACCTAATCGGAGGAACAGCTAGTCGGTGTAGGTAATCTTCTGCTGAGTGAGCAAGGGCAGTAGCTAATGAGTGACTGTGTAGCAGCATAGGAGATAAGATCTGCTGGAGTAGGTCTGACACAATCATGTTTTGAGCAACACATTGGATAAGGTAATGAGTAGGACCAAAACTAACAGTTAATGTGAAAATGTATCTGTGGTTTGCTGATTCAAAGCAATAGGTACAGAACAGCAGCACCACAGTCTGATTGAATTAAAAACACATCTGTATTAAAATACCAGATTGGCTTGCTTAAGTCTGTATTTCATCAACGAACAAGATTCTGAAGTTGGTTATCTTTGCTGGGGATTGTGTGCTGTTTACTGGGGACTCGACTCATCTACAGTTTCAATATGCTGTTGGAATACAATTATCACATGTCTGTAACACCATCACTTTCTACCCGTCTAATCTTTCTGAAGCATTAACACATGATAAAGCATACAAATTGCTCTAATAAATCAGATTGTCAAACTGAAAGCATAAATCTAAAATCTGTAGTATTATATAAACTAGTGGATATAATACTTTATTTTTTTTCAGTGTTTGTTTAGATAACAGGCAACTGCCAATTGCAAAGTAAAGAATTCTACATTACAAAAAGACAAAGGTCAGTTCTTATGCTTTTACAGTGAAATGTTTTTATTCCAGCTCTATCATCCCAAAGGTCAAGGGAGCCACCTGGTGTTGACAGTGCAGTATTGCATTGGGAAGCAGCTCTGTTTTGCATTTTAATTGTAATGTTGATTAGACTCCTACACAGCTTTGTTACTCCCTAGCTCACTTAGATTTTTCTCATTCTGGTAAGCACATTACTACAGGTATACACATAATTAAAAAAATATTCTACTGGGCAAAAGTCCCATCCTGTCATGTGGTACCAGGTATTTTCTCAGTTGTATTTTCACTTCATCATCCTTCCCAATGTTATAGTTTGCTGACATACCCAAGTAAGGTTTACCAGAGTAATTTAAACTCCTGCTTTACCCCCTGTTTTTTCTGATTGCTACACACTTGGCTGACTTGCTCAAGGCTGGAATCGCTGGTAACGACTTCTCACTGTTTGTCGAATTACATTTCCCAGCAGTTCTTTGTCTTCAATTCAGTCTTGGGCCATTAAATGCTTTCTTTGGCTTAAATGCCAGGTGATCTGAAACGTGGATCTGAGGTGTAAGCAAATAGGCATTCAAACCTGAAGCACAGCCATTCAGTTCTTAGCACGTTGCCAGACGCCCATTGTATTTAAAGAATGGCTGTGGGGACGACTGTCCATTGAATGCAGCGAGAACCATCTTGTGTAAAGAGCCACAGTTGTAGACTCACTAGGGAGGGGATTTAAAGCACACATATTTCTGAAGACCCACAGGAAGTCACAGCTCCCCCTCTGCAAGCTTAAAATTAATCGGATGACTTGGGAGAATATAATATGTGTGTATTAATTTATTTACTTGCATATTCACTTGAAACACTCAATCCTTAGGGGAACAGGAATGTATACCCATGAACTAAAAATGATAATTTTGTAGTGTTTAACTGTGGTTAACTAACATCACCACACTGCCTGGTCAGAGAACGGCAAACCTGGGTTGGTGTAAATATGAACATTGACATTTCTTGGTCTCAGCCTTGGGCCCTGTGTTCCTGTGTATCTTTGAAGTCCGGATGTTTCCCAGAGTACATCACTGCTGTAGGCCTTAACTTTGCTGGTTCAGCCTCCAGACCTTTGCCATCCCAGGTTCCATCTTCTTGAGTATCCTGTCAGGTTACCTCTACCCATTCCCCCTGGCCCTGTTTCTGGTTTGCCTGGTGAGTAACAGGATGTTGCAGATAGTCGTGCATTAATGGCTGAAATGAAGCCGGCAATAGCCATACACTGTACTATAGCAGCTCGGTAGCAATAAGCTTTGTTGAATTCTTGGCCAATTCAGTGTGTCATTCTTAGGCAAGTTGTGAATTAAATAATCATCTGAAATTAAGATTTAAATCTGCATTAAGCAATAAGATCTAATTAAGATATAATTTGTTTAGGCAGTACAGAATTATAGCAATTCCAAAAAGGGGGTGTATCATGACATTCAAACCAAGAGTAGATTTGGTTGATTGTGCTGCAGCTTGATGTTTTCAGTAAGCATTTAAGTAATTAAAGTAGTAAAAACTGAGTGCATGCTGGCCTGCTAGACTGGGGTGGGGGTGGGGAGCACCGTTGCACTCCCTGTCCATTGTATTAGTAGATGGGTAACAAGTCCAGTATGGTTTGCTAAATCTGATGTTGTTCTCTTCTAATACACAGTTAACTGTTATACATCCTTTTTGATGATCATGTCATAGTATCCAGCCTCCTCTCGTGGCCCAGACTGCCATGCATCCGAATGGGGTGGTGTAGAGGAAAGACCCGGTCTGTCTCATTGGACAGGCTCACCAGCTGAGCACTCCCAATAGACAACAGCACAAACCTGCCCATCTTTAGTGAAAGCCCCGGAGAGCAGGGTCTCCCCGTGTCTCCACTGTCACGCTTCCTGTCCGCCTTCTCACCCCGGTGTCTTGTGTTCGCAGTGCTCGGGCCTCGGAGCCTCCTTCTGCTACATGCTGTCATATCTCGTGGGAAGGCCAGTGGTCTACAAATATTTAACAGAGAAGGCAATTAAATGGTCCCAGCAGGTAACACATTGTCCTCATGTATTTATTTATTATGACTGCTAATGAAAGGCAACTTGGAACAGACAGGGAGATGGTGAAAGCTGTAAGATGCCAAGGAAATGTTGGCCACTTCCGCCTTTGTAATTTCACTGGGCGATTCGGCTCACAGGAGGTTAATTAGGTCAGAGTGGAACACAGGCATCTTCCATGTAGCACCTTGACTAATTTTACATACCGCCCCATCGAAGTCAGCATAGCAGCTATGAACGGGCAACACACAGTTCGCTTTACTAAGCACTTATTCCAAAGACATTCAGAGAATGCTGATTGAAAAGCTACCGTTTAGGAAGGGTTTTAATTGGGACCCTTTTTTAATGCCTATTTATTGTGCAACCAGTGTGCTATTTATTTATGTATGTATTTATTTATTTATTCATTCATTCTGTTTTGCAGGTTGACAAGCACAGAGAACATCTAATTAACTACATTATATTCCTGAGGATCACCCCTTTCCTTCCCAACTGGTTCATTAACATCACCTCTCCTGTCATTAATGTTCCCCTTGGGGTGTTTTTTATCGGAACTTTCTTTGGTAAGAGCAAAGACTGCGCTGTTTCGTAAAACTGCAGTCCATTACGCATTAAGCACAGCTCTGTTTTAAGTGTAACGGTCTGAAGTTAATAATGTTTTGGTTCAGGGCTCTAGGCTGATGGAAAATATTACATTGTTGTTTAGTAAACAGCCTAATAATTGTGTGCTGAGGCGTAATAGGAGTCACATATATATATATATATATATATATATATATATAAATGGAAGGTTTTGTTTCCATGTTTATAATGTGCAGGCAAGAGCAATGCACACTGCAATCCCCCTAATCTTTCCCCAACCTCTCCTCCTGTTCTCAGGGGTGGCTCCTCCATCCTTCGTAGCCATCAACGCAGGGACAACCCTGTACAAGCTCACCACCGCGGGGGAGGCGGTGTCCTGGAACTCCCTGGCTGTGCTGGGGGTCTTGGCTGTGCTGTCCATTCTGCCCGTCTGCTTCCAGAAAAAACTGCAGCAGAAGCTGGAGTAGAGGATCCCTCCCACCCCCGACCCCTCAGCCCCCTCAGCTCAGCTCAGGATCGGGGCAGGAGTCCGGCCGCTGTCACACTGTCCGTCAGCTCTCCATGAACCACTCAGGTCACTCTGGAAATCCATTGCCAACGGTCCATAGAGCGCTTGCCCACGCCGTTTCTGCGAGGCGTGCAGTTGAGGGAGACCTTTTACAAGCAGAACATCTTGACTGTCCTCTCAGTCAGCCCTGGACTTTACCTTATCTGTTAATTATTATTATTTTTAAAATGTTTTCACACTGCAATTCAAAGATGGGGGGGGAAAAAGTGTTGTGCCAAGCGCACTGTGAATAATGACGGTGTAAGATTGTTCAGTTAACTTAAAAGAAGCTACCATCCTCTGTTTCCATTTTTTTCCCTCTCTCTCTGATTTTTAATGCTACATTTTTTAAATATTTATTTCAGAGACTTGTGTTTGCTGATTGTAATAACTAAATATGCGTAAAGGGAAAGCAATATTTTCAGATTGAGTGTTCAGTTTTTACTTTTGTGTTTCGTTTCTTTCCGTTTGTCGACTTTCATGGCAAGCGCCTGGTCAGTGTAGTGCAGGCCTCACAGCTGTCTACGATACACTAGTAAAAGTCTTATTTTTTTGTCGTTTTGTAATGGAAGTTTCGGTTCAATTTCACGGTTTTCATCGACGGAGAATTGTCTTGTCGCATTTGGTATAAGGCTATTTTTTTTTTTTTTTCTTTTTCTTTTTAATCAAGAACATAAATCGTTATTCCATTGTTGAAACTTGAGCATAATTTCCTGCTTGGTTTTGCTTACCTAGCCAAGGAGAGTTAAAATGAACAGAAACAGACGGCTGAGACATCTCTAACCCGTTCTTGTTTATCAACACCATTTACAATAATGAGGAATTCAGTCCTCTTAATTAAGACTATGGGGGTGGGTTGCAATTTATTATATTAGACAAGTCAGTGTTGCCTGCGTCTGAGCTGGTTTATTAGACAATACAGGACATGTGGAGTGACCTGAGAAGTTAATTTATCACCAGGGTGTCTGCCAGTGATTCTGGTTCTAGTCTGATGGATCTCTGTTAAAGCAGAACAGCAGATGCATTTAAGAAAGAGGATGTGTGTGGGTGTGTGTGGGTCTCAGTGTGAATGTGTGGGAAGTTAGCTGGTTGCTCATTTATTAGAGACCTCCAAAATGCTAAAAGAAAATCTACCAATACCATTTCTCCACTTGTGGGATCTGTGTAACATAACGTGGCATTGTATTACCTTGAGTCCTTTGTCAGATCAGTTTTTTGAATTCAATAGTCTTCTCATTGTTACATTTGGTATATTTATTTTATTTGGTTACTTGTCTAGTATGATTATTTGTGAATGCTTGTAGTTTGCTTTGTTTTACACTTGCATTACATGTATTTTGCAGACTAAAAGTGACACAATAGATGTTTACTAGAACAATCATTTAGACCTATATCAAATTATCTACAGTTGAGGGAGGAGATGCAGGCATTTTAGATTATCTGCTGGGATTTACCCCCCTTCGTAAACGATGAAGAGGAAAACAGTTGGTTTTAATTAACACACGCTTGGAATGTTTCTACAGCTTTCCAAATGCCGATATGACCGATTTTAATGCTGCCAAGATAACAGCGTGGCACCTTTTTCTTTTTCAAGATTTTGTTTGTATTGAGATCAACTTGGTAAAAATGCACTGAATTGGAAAGTGACTTCTCATCATTAGATATTTGGTGTTTTCCAGCACCTTTAAACCTTATCATGCGTTGCCTTACATCTTGAATTCATCGGAAGTGTAAGTGTGGTTTAGAAAACCTCTTTTTCAATATCAAAGTGTCCTCTCGGGTGTTTATGTGTGTTTATTTTATAAATATATATAAGCAAGCCAATTAATGCATTTGCCAACAAGGTTTCAGCCAGTTTCAGGTTCAGTTACACTAGTGTCACAATTCTCCATTTTCTTCATTATCACTGCACTCCATCAGTATCAGCACAAGATCCTCATTCTCTTTGTCCTGTTAGAAATGTAGATTACAATGTGACAAGCTTAATCTAATTACAATGAAACAGGGTTTAGATGTTTTATATATATATATATATATATATATATATATATATATAAAACATGTCATACTAAACGTATATTGATTCAAAGGCAGAAATATTAGAACTCCATAGATTTTCACTTTCAAGACCACCAGGTGTTTCTTCAGTATACCTCTAAATAGTAGAGACTGCAATATTAAATTGGTATTTGATTTGATTTTTTTTTTCTCCTGTAAAGTGATGTCATGTGCAAAGGAATGGAATTCTTCCACTGTTCTGTTTGGGCTGTATACCTTATGTAAAACGGTCCTTTTATTATGCTCGGTTAACAACAGTATTAAATTGTACACTTGAAAAAAAATTAATGTTCTGCAGTATGATATATATTTATAAATACCATCCTTTGATCTTTTTTTTTTCCAACTTCACAAAAAAATGAATTTTTATTATTCAGATATTTATTACAAAACTAATAAAAAATAAATACAGAAATAATTCAAGGGTTGTCTTTTTTTGAGTCAAGGCTTATGTGGCTTTGTAACCCAGGAACTTTCTTTACTGTGCTTTATCTACATTGACTGAGGAGGGAAACTACCTTACAAGTCCCTTCTGTGAATCAAAAAAAATGTAGCCTAAATCTACTACGCCTGAATCCATATTTAATAAGTGATTGGTAACTATACATTCTAAGTCGTGTTTGTTTTCTCCCCAAGGATTATAGTAAATGTAGGCTGTGAATACACTGTTTTAGTTTGCTCTTCACCTGTGCCTGACCTATATCTATCTCACCCCTCAAAACATGACTGTTTTTGGGTGTGTGTTTCCTTGCAAGGAATAGGAAATTAATCTGATTTATAATTTATGACCTGCATATTTTGGGGGTTAGACCACTGATATCCAGAGTGACATAGTTTAAATAAGAAACCTTTCACAGCATTAAAATGTGCATGTCTGTGAAGGGTAAACACTAACTGAAGGAAGTGGCATTTTGTGAGAGATGTTTGTGGTTTTTGTTCTGGGTACCATTTAGGGAACCTTCAGCAGGCTGTCCTCAGAGGAGCTGATCCTGTGCTATACAGTCAGGAATTTGTCACTTGATTATTTCACCTTTGACCACTAGAGGCCGCCGTTATGTTATCCAATATGTGGAAATCCGCTACACTTACCTCCTATGTACACTCACCTAAAGGATTATTAGGAACACCATACTAATACTGTGTTTGACCCCCTTTCGCCTTCAGAACTGCCTTAATTCTACGTGGCATTGATTCAACAAGGTGCTGAAAGCATTCTTTAGAAATGTTGGCCCATATTGATAGGATAGCATCTTGCAGTTGATGGAGATTTGTGGGATGCACATCCAGGGCACGAAGCTCCCATTCCACCACATCCCAAAGATGCTCTATTGGGTTGAGATCTGGTGACTGTGGGGGCCAGTTTAGTACAGTGAACTCATTGTCATGTTCAAGAAACCAATTTGAAATGATTCCACCTTTGTGACATGGTGCATTATCCTGCTGGAAGTAGCCATCAGAGGATGGGTACATGGTGGTCATAAAGGGATGGACATGGTCAGAAACAATGCTCAGGTAGGCCGTGGCATTTAAACGATGCCCAATTGGCACTAAGGGGCCTAAAGTGTGCCAAGAAAACATCCCCCACACCATTACACCACCACCACCAGCCTGCACAGTGGTAACAAGGCATGATGGATCCATGTTCTCATTCTGTTTACGCCAAATTCTGACTCTACCAACTGAATGTCTCAACAGAAATCGAGACTCATCAGACCAGGCAACATTTTTCCAGTCTTCAACTGTCCAATTTTGGTGAGCTTGTGCAAATTGTAGCCTCTTTTTCCTATTTGTAGTGGAGATGAGTGGTACCCGGTGGGGTCTTCTGCTGTTGTAGCCCATCCGCCTCAAGGTTGTACTTGTTGTGGCTTCACAAATGCTTTGCTGCATACCTCGGTTGTAACGAGTGGTTATTTCAGTCAAAGTTGCTCTTCTATCAGCTTGAATCAGTCGGCCCATTCTCCTCTGACCTCTAGCATCAACAAGGCATTTTCGCCTTTGTAAACCCTAGAAATGGTTGTGCGTGAAAATCCCAGTAACTGAGCAGATTGTGAAATACTCAGACCGGCCCGTCTGGCACCAACAACCATGCCACGCTCAAAATTGCTTAAATCACCTTTCTTTCCCATTCAGACATTCAGTTTGGAGTTCAGGAGATTGTCTTGACCAGGACCACACCCCTAAATGCATTGAAGCAACTGCCATGTGATTGGTTGGTTAGATAATTGCATTAATGAGAAATTGAACAGGTGTTCCTAATAATCCTTTAGGTGAGTGTATAGTATTTGCTTGGAATCTGTTTATTCATTGCAAATTCTCCACTTTTTATTTTAGTGTAATATACTAATGAGGTCAAGGCATACATTAAGCTAGTTGAGCAATGGTGGATGAGAACAATTTCATTCTGTATGTATCATTTTCCCACGTAAAGTAAAACGTAGATGGTTCACTAAAAAGGGTTCCACAGCTTGATTGATTAATTGGATTTACCGAAATAAAACTCAGGGCTGTTGATGTGCTTTGCAGTCATGCTCAAAACACGTGGACATGCCGTGTCAACCATGCGAGTCGCAATGTTACCCAACACACTGCAGACAACCTACATAAACATTTTCTTTTCTTTTTCACAAAGATTGCATTGTGCAAGATTTCATCCTATACAGGCAACATTTCTTCTAAATCATTTTTATTCTGCTGGGTATACCAACAACTGCTCAGCTGCGGTATATGCAGTACCTTTAGGACGAATACATATTTGAATGTGAAATGGAGATATCTGCGACTCTGCAGCTCAAGAGTTAAGAGCATGACGTTATCGTTCTCCAGATCCCCGCGCAGGCGCAGGAGCTCCGATCGACGGGGAGAATCTCTGGCAGCTGAAAACAGCTGTACGAGAGAACCCACAATGCACCGCGACGGGCTTTCTGTTCGGGGTTTAGGTCTTAGTAGTGCATCATCCATAATGGCAGCGCGAAATGATTCCCGGATCCCTTGGTATGCAATCTTGTGAAACTGCCAGGATAAGCCCAGCCCCGGACCAGTCTCAAAATGACCACCGGCTTCAGCTCCAACTCCTGCCGATTCGCGGACTACTTCGTCATCTGCGGACTCGACACCGAAACCGGGCTGGAACCAGACGAACTGTCCGGTAAGTGTCGGAGCCCTGTGCCATACAGACAAGGGAGAGGATGTCTGCCCACATGAGACAAAAAAACACCAAAGAAGAGCAAGAGTTTAATGTGCAGTTGATTGCAGTGAGGTTGAGCGCAATCCGTGGAGATCAGTGCAGCATCTTTGCGGAACTAACATTTTGCCCTAATTAAACATCTCTTCAAAGCACCAGTGCAGAAAAGTGCACATATGAAATGCGCTGGATCTTTCATCATACAGTGCATATGTGTTTTTAGTTACATACAGACTTTGACACACTTTAGAGAGCTTCTACTTCTGTCTTTCAATGTGTATTTGGGTGAAAGCTGTGCAATCTGTGTATGTATAGGGGCGTACAGGGAGGGCGTACAAAACGTAGGTGTATGTATGTAGATACATCTTCTATTCACACTGAGGTGATGATGGCCAGTAGTGCTTGTTCAGGTTTGTGCGTTTCAAATGATCCTGAGAAAAACAAGCGTGTCTTGGCCCCAAAATAGAAATGCATAGCAGTGCTGCGAGCCGGGCTGTAATGACAGTTTGCACGTCTGGGGTAATTCCTCCTAAGTGTCAAGAGGCAAGAGCTCTCAGGTACAGGGATGTGCAGGCACCATAAAACCGTAGTGTCTGCGTATCAATAAGACAAGAAAACACAATCAAATCAAGCTCACAAAACGTTGTCCCCCTGCTTGTCACTTTCAATGGGATATTATGATAATTATAGCGACAACAATACTTATAATGATATTAACCAAAGACTTCAGTCCAAGGGTAAATGTTTCACCTGTCAATATGTGTTTGTAACTGTAACAGGCAATACAAAATACAGAATAATCCCATTTAACCTCCTTTTAAATAAATATTTTAATATTTTCTCCCCCTGGAGTGGACAATACTAGTATATTACATTATTATATGATTGCTACTACTTGTCTATATAAAGGTAAAAGTATTCCACAAAGTGTCTACTTTTAGGAGGTAAGTCATCATATGATCGAATAACTGCTGGGCCAAACTTCAGTAATAAATAATTTATTTGAAACTGTTGAGCTTAACAATGGTTACTTGAGTCTAAGAGTTGCCACTTCCATCTGAATGGAGATTAGTCTGCAGTCAGACAAGCTGTCATAAATTAGCTGACAAGAAGAATATGGTTTGTGAAAAATGACGGGATTTCTTTGGAGTGTGCAGTGGATATATGGCAGTAGCACTGTTGACAAACACTGAACAGGAGCCCAACTGTCTGTGCACACACCAGTGTGCTAATTTCACTTGCTTAAAAGAACTGATGAGCTGCTGAACTAATTGAGTCATAAATAAAACAAATGGGCAAGATCGTGTCTCCATGAAGACAGGACCCTGCTTTTCTAGCTCGTTAATTAAGCAATTAAGATACCCAGTGCATACAGTGCTGATGGTAAATATTATCTGAAAGTATAAGTTAGTGTTATAAAACATTCATGTATGTCTTTCTCATTTGATTTATCCCCCCGTCCCCCTGCACACACACAGACCGTTGGTCCTGCTTTACTATTGTTAATAATGCATTTTCATGGTTTGGTTACAAACAAGAGTGCGTAGGAAGTATTGGAAACAATAGGAGAGGCTTGGAGCTGTCTGCTATGAGGTGGTCCCTAGGGGGCTCACTGAAGCTTGGGATCCAAAAACAGGATGATGTCATTGTAACTCAGACTCGCTCCAGGAAGTGTGCAAGTGCTTCTCCAGCCCCTGGGGGAAGCAGGGAGGCCAGACCGATTGAGTGTTATTTAATAGCCAATGTATATCCATAGTGGGCTTTTACAGGTAGGCTGCGTGGCCTGCAACTGAAATCTCTGAATGGGAAGCCTGCTTCATTCATACGGGACTGCTGCTCATGCTAATGTGGTGAACAGGCTGCAGTGTGGTGGAGGCCTCCCACAGTATCTGCAGGGAGGGTACGCTACAGCTCTTTAAAGCAGGGTGCCAAAGGATTGTGGTGTAGCGCCAGGGCAGGACTGGGCCTTTGTCTCCGTCACCAGCTTATCCCTGGGTGGGGAAACCACAAACTGATTCCCTGGTAAAAGACCTCCATATCTCTCAGGGGGGGTCCAAAATGTATGCCTTTTGTTTCTTCAATGCTGTGGAGTTTAGTTTTGTGCCGGTACGAGGGCAGCTGAATCGGAGAAGTGTGGTCACGAGTGTTTGTAAAACGAACAATGCTTCAGTGCATCTCTGATAAATTGCATCCTGCTCTACAACATACAGTTTCAGCTTTCGTCTGCGTGCATTCTGACTGTTGCAAAACCGAAACCCACCCCACTGAAGTACCTGCCCATATTTTTTTTGTGTGCTAAATCATTGCCTGCCACTGAAAGTAACTGTTGACAGCTAATCTATATTGAATAGTCTGGATGAATACCCCAGGAAGTGCTGTAACAGGAGGGCTTGCAATAGTGTGGGTTGTACAGAATGTGGTAAACATCACTTTTCAAGCTTACAGCACACGTAAGACCAGCATGATAGACCCTGATGTCAGAGTCTTGTTCAGGACCCGTGCATAGGAATCCTGAGACACCAGG
Organism: Amia ocellicauda; assembly: GCF_036373705.1. Lineage (NCBI taxonomy): Eukaryota > Metazoa > Chordata > Actinopteri > Amiiformes > Amiidae > Amia > Amia ocellicauda. The sequence goes on from NC_089853.1 coordinate 8,310,007, forward strand.
CAAAAGAGCTCCAACATAAAAAAATAATCCTGCTTTTGTTTCCATTTGCCAAACAATTTAATTTGCATCTTGCTCTAGATACACAAGTACTAGAAACCCAGATGCACCCTCACTCTCGCCGTGTCTGGGGAGAATCTATATATGGGCTCTCCTGCATGTTTGCTTGCCTTGGGGACAGATGTGTCACTGCAAGATTTGTCACCCCCGTGAGAGACCATCAGTGGATACAGATTTCTGTCACTTTTACCTAGAAGGCATCTCCCTTGAAAATGAAATTGTTTACATAATCCACTGTACAGATAACATGCTTTGTGTTGTGAATTAGCAGGGGCTTGAACTAAACTGCCCTGATTTTCTTGCTTATCTATTGATGCAAAACACACGAAAATACAACTTTCCTTTTTTTTCAGTCACATTACATTTAAGGAACTCAAGGGGAATGAAAGAAAGACGACAGCGGCCCTAATTAAGTAACCAGTACATTTATATTATGCAACATAGTAGGCCCGGATATTGCTGCTCGCTTCAAACGATCACATGAACAATTCCTTACGCAAGTCTGTTGAGGAATCGTTTTGCATCTGTGGAGCAAGCTGGTACTTTCTAAAAGAATGAGAGCAAGAGGTAGGGAACAGAAAGGGACGTGTACAAGCAGCAGACCTCAGAAACAACAAAGGATTAGCAGCCAGCAAGATGTATTCATTTGAGCTTTCGCTGCTTGTTCAGTTTATGATCCGAACACGTTTCATTTTCTCTCGTCTCTTTGTGGATGCCAAACACCTTCATAATCTGAAAGAGTAAATACTAGGCTGTGTGTGATCCCGGGGGGTTCTTCAGAAGCTGTGCCATGATTAAGGTGAACCTCAGAAATGCCAAGCACTCAGAACTGCTAATAACATGGCATCAGGAAATAGTTGGTGTGTTAACAAGTTCTAGAACAAACCTTTGTAATCCGAGAGATAATTGTTTTTTAGTTACACGGTTACACATATCTGGGCAAATCTCTTGTACCCCAGTAAGATCTCGTGAGTGTCTGTTTTTTTCTCCAGGGTGTCACAAGTGGATTTGGGTCAGTCCTGGATGTGTACAGAGCATTGGAGATGTAAGCCAACTCAAGGAAATACATATTTTAGTCTTTAGTCTAAATACAAGTCTTGATTGAGTGTAATTTTGAATGGTATTTTTAAACCGTAATGGTTTCCCTCCGAGATGTGTGATCCTGTAACAATGTGTTAATTGGCTTCAACTGAGCAAGAGCTGCCCTCCAGTGTGTCTGCTTTGCTAATTCTGTAACAGTGGTGGTGTTGACTGAAGCCTGTGATAATCCAGAATCAATCTAATTTATTACTTTTTACTTCCGGATGGTTTCTGCAGAAAACTGCTAGGGCTGGTTTCACAGAACACAGATTATCCCCAGTCTTGGATTACCCAATGTTATTTTAGTTAGAGTAGTCCCAAGACTCCTGCCAATCCAGCTCTGTGAAACCAGCTGTGTCCAAGACAATGGTTAGTGTCTCTCTCAAGATTTGTTCATATATACTCCTCTTCACACACAACAAATGTGATTAGTGGATGTCTAGACTGGACTGGCAGACCACCTCTGAAAGAGCATTGAAAGTCTTAAGGGCATATGACGTATCAATCAATTCCACAGTGTCTACAAAGTATGTGTATATGCTTTAGAAAAATGAAATTCCAGGATTATTCTCAACTATTAAACGTGGCTCATATGCCAAATTACAGAAGCCACTCTTGATATTTTATTTCAGATCCTATATTGCTTCTGACCAGGCTAGGTGCTTCGTCTGTGAGCAGTACCTGTCTTTGTCTATAGGAGAGATTGATATAGGAGCCCTTCCATACCATTCCACACATTTTTTGATTTTGTCTGAAGGGGCTGTACAGACTTGTAACACATAGTTTTGGTACTGTCATGCATTGTATATTATGGGTATTACACTGTAACTGAGTGCTTTCAGAACTGACTGATCTGTTAACCCCAGTGTCTTAATTGTGATACATCTGTGAAAGTCTTTGATCATCGTGCTCGTTTGTGTGGAATGCTTTGAGAGTAAAACTTGCATGTATAGTCAAAATGCACTTCTGGTTTGGGGGCGGCCAGCCACTCTGCCGGACGGTTTTTGAGGGAAACCTCTTAAAGAAATAATTCCACAACATGCTGATCCCAATCAGGGAATTTGTATTGGCACATGCTCTGTATTTAAAGTACAACAGCTGCTTCTGCAGGGAAAAAACACAAATCTATTCTTCTCTCTGTGCATATTTGAAAGGTGGAATATTTGAATTTGTGGAAGCAGAGTAGACCTGAACATGAGCCGTGACTGAAGTAAAGACACTGTTCCCCTCCGAGTCCTAGCCGAGCTATTTTAATAAGAGTAGCTATATTTGACTTTTGAGGTTTATTAAAACGAAAGGAACGAGTTTATTAAGGACAGTGCTGTTAAAAATCACGTGAGGCATAGACTAGGGTACAGAAATGAAATCTAGTCAGACTAAAAAGGATGTTTACTTTTCCTACCACTACATTTCTATGTTCACTTAAATAAATAAAACCATCTTAAAATGTATAAAAACTGTGACTACCTATCCAGCTTGGGTGTTTGAACAAGAGAGCTTTGATTAACATACAGACATTTGAGTTTTGACAAAACAGCTGAAGTGTTAAAGGAAATAATATAATTAACAGAAAGTGCTGTACTTTTAGTAAAGCCTGTTTGCTCCACTCTGTGCCTTTTACGAATCTGACCTGCACCCCCCGTTGTAAAGCTCAGATCTCTATGAAGAAGCCAAGCTAATTACAAGTCTCTCTGACACTTTTGCAGTGAATCTGAGAGGCCTAATCTTTATTCCTGGCTTTCTCAATGGCCCTTTTCGCACAGATCCGGCAGCTGTAGCAGTGGCAGAGAGAGGCATTTAAATCGAAGCCCTCTTGTTGTTGATCTTCTCTCTGCTGGCTTTAACATGCTGGGCTCGGAGTCCCTTCTTCCTGTCCCCTGACTCTTCCTCACTTTGTATTGGTTCAGCTGAGACTGCTGTGCATTACTAACAGAGCTGACTTGTAGAATATTCTGGAGCAGGTTCTGAGACCGTTCCCATTCCCTGCTGACTATTAACATGCACAATAGGTGTTGGGAAGTGTGTCTCTATGAAATGTCCAATCGTAATGGTTCAGGAAGACACTGGTGTTTTCTTCTTTAATATGTTGAATGGCTGTGTCGAAGTGATATTTTTCACATTCAGTCAGCTGCTGGCTTTGGTATCCAGTCAAAACATCTTCAGTATCCTGCTGTCTTTCGTTGAGTGGACTCTCTGTGTTGGCGTTGTTTTTTTTCTTTCCTTAGCTCCCTCATCGTGTTTGTGTTGGGCAGTGAAGTTCTTATAATGGTGGATTGTTGGCCAAGGGACGTGCACAGAGTCAAATAAGCAAATGGCCAAAAATAAAACTGTACTTCACAATGTATACTTTGAATGGAATTCTTCAGAAATCAAGACAAAAGTAATGAAACCGTGGAAACAATGTGTGTTGCTGTACAATGCTATAAGCTTTTCAAGGCTGTTCTGTGCTCTTTAACTTTACTTGGGGGTGGTATAAGGTTTGTTGTTCACTTGAAAGAGTTGTCTGATGTGTTTTTAACTGTGAAACTCCATAAAAAAAAAAGAAATAGTGAGTTTGTGACATCTTTCAAAAAGGCCTTTCTTTCACAGTCTATGTGCTGACAGGGTGATTTCAAGACACGTCACTGTGCAATTGTGACATGAGTCAGTGCCTGTGGTCTGCAGGCTTTTTTTCTTTATGTACATTAATTGGCGCTCATGTTTGGACCTTGCGATATAAGACAGACCAGAGGACAGTAAGTAATTTAGACTGCATGTCGCAATAATGGTAAAGCACAGCTCAAAACTGCCGTTGTACGGTTGTTAGCAGGGTATGAGCAGGGATGCCTGACTGAACCTTGCTCTTCTGATGGATTGTGCTCATTCTGTGTTAACAAGGGAGTTCTCAGGTTCTGGCGGCTCTCAGCCGTATCTGCTCAGCACTGCTGCAGGTTTTCCCCTCACACTTTCCAAAGAACTTTCAAAACGCCCGCTTTGAAAAGAAAATGTACAGCATCCTCTATTGAGATATTGAATTTCATGCAGTGTGCAAGAAAACCTAGGCCTATGTTGTTGTTTGTTTTGTGTGTATGTATGTGTATATGTATATATATATATATAATATATATAATATATATTTTATTCAACTGCAGCTGTGTATTTTGGGGGGCTGGATTGAAAACAGAATTATTGTGGAAAAACTCCAAACAGCATGTCTCGCTAGATTATTTATGATGTGCATGTGGCACAGAGGAAGGTTGACCATTTACTTTCTAATCCTTTCATGGAAGTTAATGTTTGTACCTTTTTTTTTATAATCAAAGAATATATTTTGCGATCCCAGCTGATTACTATTTACTTCTGTGTGCAGCTCAGTAGTTCTCCGGTTGCTTTTACCAGACTCTCTGCTGTTATTTAGTGTTTTAAGAAACTGGGGAAAACAAGTTTATTCCTGTTCCTTCAAACTGTAGGGCTGTTTTAGCAGTTCAAAGTAAGCACTTCAGAAAAAGCTGATGGTAAACATAAAAAGCTGGTGAGTAGGATGAAGTCCCTGGCAGAGAGGTGTTTAGTTTTGTACTTGAATATGAGTGCTGCATGCCTGGGCATCAAATAGATTATTAGTTATTATTATTTATTAAAAGTAGCCTATAGCTCAGAGCTCCTTTATCTCAAGTACAGTGCATTTCATTAAGATCCTTTACAAAGAGCAAAGATAGGTATTGTCTGCCATTTGTTTTCTCTCCTTTATATTATATAAAAGTTCATAATTATTGTTTATATAATGGATTTGTTTTCAAATATTATACTGTAATGTAAAAAAATAAGCTTTTATTAGAGATGCTTCCATTTTGTGTTTGATGTTCTATACCTGTTTGTGTTGAAGACAACGACTTTTTTAATTTGATGGTGTCCCAGCTTTCAAGTTCAGTCAGTCAGAAAGTTACCACTATATTCATATACCACTGCATATTTGAAAACTGGATCTTAAAGCCCCAGGGCAAGGGCATCTGTTTAGAAATAAGTAATATAGTTTCTGACATGCAATACTTTTCAGCAGTAAAATCTATTTTAAAAAGCAAGTTGGAGTAGGCTACCGGAAGAGTACCAGCAACTTTTGAAATGAAGGCATTTTGTGGGGAAATCGGACGAATGTTTGATTAACCAAATCCATATTATATTGTTCCCTAAATCATATCTCCCCCCCCATTGGTTACAGCACTCAAATGACTGTGGAGACGCTCCCAATCCACGCCTGCTCCATTTGCCTCATGAAACCTTTTCAGGGCTCAGGCTTGACTGACTCATAATTTTATTTGTGGACAGTTCCATCAATCTTGAAAGCTGTGGTTCATTTAGTTTTGCCCATCCACTGATACAGTAACCACCGTCAGTGCTTGCTCACCCGATGACGAATGTTACATCAAAAACCCTTTTATCTCGAAAGGCCATTTTAGTCAGGAGGCCCACGGGGAAGGCTCTTATTATCATATGTATGAGCAGATTCCCTGCTCCTCTCAGGAGGAGTGTGGTAGATCTGTTTCGGTAGCCAGCGGGCCTCTCCGCAATCAGTCAGAAAAATCCCTGAGTCTGAACGCACTGAAACCCCCACACTGGAAACCCTAACCTGGGTGGATTTTCCCCGGGCCCTTCCGAACAGGCTCTGCAGCCTCGCAACACACCACTCCACACACTCTCTCTGAGTTCAGTTTCTGTGTTAATAATTTATATAAATAATAAAGTGTGTTAAGTCCTGAGGCCTTGTGGTTTCCTGAAAGCTTCTGACTGTGAAACCCCCTCACCCCACCCCACAACATCTCTGTAGTATCACTTAATGACTGTTTGTACTAGTAAAGTAAGTTGTTTTTAATTGTACTAATATTGAAATATTATTACGGTGTCTCGTGGAGTAAACATACTGGGTTGATATTTTTAGTAGTATCCTCTTTTTTTAATTGTATTTGTTGTATTAAAATTTAATTATTCAACTAATCTTTTTCTTAACAAATATATTTCAGATTGCTGATTCTGAAAATAGTCTCTGCAAAAATATAATCTGAAAGTTTTTAGAATTGCCCTGTCAGCCGGGAATAGTCACTTTGGTTTCCTGTTTTAACTAACCTATATGTCAAATATGGCTTCACCATTCTGATAATCTATTCTAGTGGTGCTCAATTTTTGTGTTTTTTATTTCCATGGACCACCTAATGAACTGTATTTAACAAAGCACGATAAAGCATGTGATTATTTTTTATGACATGTTTATTTGGTGTTTGCACCATTTTAAGGCCACAGGCATATGTAGTTAACTCGGACGTAGCGCAGATCCTTACCCTGGAAGACATAGTTCAGTGTGGAATCTATCCCTAACACTCAAACGAACCAGAATATAACCCTGGTTTGAGCACTAAACTTAATGTAGCACAATGTTTCTACATATGATTTTAAATGCAACTTAAATGTAAGACCATACATACATTCCTAATTAGACCTTGCCATCCAAATCATTTTCAAATTCTCTACTTCATAATGTGGAATTCTACATTCTTCGTTAAACATGTAAAGCTAGATACAGGGATTCAAATAAAATAGCTGAATAACTTTGCCTCAAAATTATATCTAAGGAAGATATATGGTATTAAATGTAGGTTGCAATGGAATCCCTAATCTTTACTGGGATTTGTGCCCCCTTAAATTATGTAACATTTCCCAATGACCACCTGAAAGGAGCTTTGCGGACCTCCTCTGATCTGGCAGCCTCAGTCTGAGAACCTCTGATCTACTCTGTCTCAGAAGATGAATTAATTTTGGGTTACAAATAACTTTCGGTCCTGCTGGGTGACATATCGTTAGCCCACGAAGCCATTGATATAAAACCAAGGAGAAACCTACAAATGGGTTTCCTTTAGCTTTTAATAGGTTGTGAGTAGTAATGGGTACTGGTTCGTGCCTTATCAAGCATGAACAGAGATATTAAGCATTTGATTTTAGGCTAATAGACTCCAATGGCGGGATTATATTGGTTGTGTAGATGTTTTGCGAACATCCAAACATGAAGCCTTAAACCAACAGAGAGTGTGGATCTCAAGAAATGAAAAGCTGTATTCTAAGCCTGTGGCAAACTCAGTCCAAAATCTTGCCTCACTATGACAGTATTTGGATGTCAAGCTCTTTAATACCTTTATTATTCAGTCAGAGAGTCTGGGAGGCAATTTTGGTTTTGCTAATGGGAATTGGAAAGATTTCATTATTGAGATATCTACGCTGTTGCAATACTGGGAAAATGCTAACGTTTTCAATTTAGTTGATGGAAGATTTTTGTAACTCAGTTTTATGTAATTCACATGATGGATACAACAGTTGGAAAAGGGGCCGAGAGAACTTCTCAAGTCCGTAATAAAAAGTTATGATCACCAGGCTCTAATGGTTTTTGCTTGATTTGAATCTGAAGACGTGCCTTTTAAGAATAAGCACAGATAACTTGCTTTCCTTTGCTGTTACTGTGCCAGTAAGCATTGTAATTCACAGTAACATTAAAGCTTCTTGCACTGCTTCTTCATAACTTGCAAAAGCCATCATTGGAACAAGAGCTTTGACAATACCCCACCCACAACAGCTACTGTTTGTACTGAACTAAATGGTTTGATTAGTTTATTATTTTTTAATTGTATTTTGGAAATTTTAAGCGCATTAATTGAAATGAAACAATCACAGAACTGGAGGTGACAAATTGGTTTCCGTGTTCAGCCCATTTCCTTTGAAATCCCTTTCCTCTCATGTCAGGTAAGCAATATTTCTATGTCTCATTCTGTCACTGTCTCATCTTGTTACACTTTTCATACATCTGTGAGAAGGATGCAACAAAGGATGAAACTAAATTACTCAGACTGTGACCACTGGATGAAAAGGTGATAAATGAAGTGAGCAGCTGTCAGCAAATTGGCTTTTTTGTTTTTTAGAAGCAGAACACTGACAAATATTTTCTAACCTCTCATAGATGAGAAAATCCATTGCATATTGTGACTGCTTCAATTCCTGTCCCTGAAGCAATGTACTAGCTAGTTCTCTCCAAGATAAGTCCAAGAGGGAACAAGTCTCATATAATGGCATAACTTTTGTCTTGCACTTTTTCTTCCTCTAAGAGGGAAAAAAGAACTTTAGGATTCCTTAAATAAGGGTGGCCTTTCGCAGAGAACATTTTTCTTTGATTCTATCATCATATTTACAGGAATCTTCTTGGCGCAGTCCTGAGCCATCTGCACTGAATGATTAGTTAGAGGTTTGTAACTGTGACCTCTATGTGTTTCCACGTTTGTTTCAAGAGTTATTGTGACCGTTCCAGATTCAGACGTCCCCCGGGTAAACAGACTGCTGTACAGCACGTACTTATTGTGTTCAAAGGCCTCAATGCTGTGACTGAGGTACAAAAGATTTTGAATTTCCAATTACAGTGTGACACAGGGTTGTCACAGTTGTCTCCGGCATCTGTCATTCCCTTTCCTCCATTAATGAAGTCTGTAAGCAAATATTGCAGCCACCAGATAAGTTTAACCTCCTTGTTTGACTAGGATTTTCCATATTGCAGCTTAATAAAAGGAAAGAAAAATGTATAAGTAACTTAAACCATTTCTAACTCAGATTCCAAAATTAATATCCGAGGCAGAAACAAATGTGGAAGCAGGTGAATATTCCAGCTGACATTCATAAATGATTAATAATTGAAACGAGCTGTATAGTGATATCACACGGGGAGCTTAAAATGCTGACTAAAACACCGTGGCTGCCGTTGCCCTCTGTTTTTCCCCTGTCCTGCTCTTGCTGATTCGGTGCTGCGTGTACAGTCCTGACGGCTTCCTCTCACAGCACACCATGTTCCCAGACTGTGTAGCTTGACTAAGACCAAAACACTGCAGAGGTGCTCAATCAGCAAGTGAGCAGTCACATTAAGACTAGCAGCCGATAAGCGTTTCAGAATTGCTGTGCTTATTTTTATTTTTGCGCCAAAATGCTGCATAGCAAGAGAAAAAAAAAGTTTTTCAGTGAGGAAGAAACTGGCTTTGTGATAGCAGTCACTTTGTTTTATATAATTAACAACAGGATGTACTTCAGGGCATAGCTTACAACCCCATGTGTGCAGGAAGGGGAACTGTCAGATTGTGTGCCGTTTCTGATGGGGAGATTGGATGCTCAGATGCTGCTGCGTCCAGGTTATGCTGCCTGCTACAGACTGACCGGGGGCTACTGCGGCAGTGACCCACAAGGAAATTAGTTCCTTTAAAGAAGGGGCAGTTTGCTCCACATTGTTCCAGCAGTGGTTTGAGGTCAAGAGAAATCCACTACAAATTAGATGATTATTATAAATATTATTATTATTATTATTAGTAGAGTTGTAGAATTTAAGTAGAGTTCATCTCCTTTAGTTTCAGGAATGCTTTAAAAACTGAAACTTGTTGGCGACTTACCACCACCTCCCTCGCACGCACGCACACAACCTTGAATTAATCCACATCTTGCGGAAAGAACATGGACAATTTAAGTAATACCAGTAAGATGCCAAACAACTCCCTCAGTCAGAGGGGGAAGGTGTCACGCACAATTGACAGTAGCTAGAATGCAGTCCCTAGCCTTTGCAACAGCCAGTAAATTAATCTCATCTTTTGTGTGACCTGCAAAGGTGAGAACACATCAGCGCACAAAAGGTAGACTATAGCAGCTGTGCGGCAAGAGAAAGGCACATTGATAAACTTGGAAATGCTCACAAAACAAAAGAGGCAACAGCCCTGAAATTGTCAGGTTTCCCTCTAGTCCGAGAATTGGGCTTTTATTGCAAACCAGAAGACGGGCAAGAGGTTTTCTTTCTGTGTTGGTGAGGTCATTGATGCAGAAAAGGGTTGACCGCGCTAGTCTTTTGTTGTGAATGTTTGTCAGCAATAGTCACGCAGTGCTGTTGGGAAAACAGTGAGAATTAAACCTTAGCTATATTCCACCTTTCAAGAAAAAAATAAATGAGGATTACATTTTTTTTATTTATTTTTTAAGTACAGTAATTCATTGAAAGTTACTTGCAAATAACTCATAAACAGTTCTAAATTGTACAATTATCATTAATTTATTTTGGCCACGCTTATTTAGAAATCAGCTACTGATGTTTCAAAACAAGAGACAAACCCACAAAGTAATTACTACCCAGCGTTTAACATCCAAAGATCTGGACCATTACCACTCGGCACACTGACTGACAGAAAACAAAGCATTGTGTCTTACTGCAGCATCTCTGCCACACACAAATGGCTCAAACATCTCTTCAGTGTGGTGTTCACAGGGGGCTTCAAACTAGGGGGTGAGTGATGAGACCCAGGGCTGTCCCAGGACTGGTGGTATGGGTTCCCCTTCCATTGTGAAAAATGACATGTCAGACACAATTAATCACTGCCATGAATTCCCAGGAACTCGAGACCGGTTTATGGCCCACTGAGTAACTTCACTTTTCATTTCACACAGTGCTATCCAGTGGGCTGTGGGAAATTTGGAAACATTCAGTTAAACAGGCTCCTGGTTTAAGCAGGAATATTTGTAACTGACAATAACTTGATTTATGTATCTATTGATCTGTTTACATGTTGTGTGTGTATTTTTAGTGTATTTATTTATTTTGCTTGGAGCTGTGACATCATTGTTAGTTTCAGCTGCTTTAATTGTATATGTTTTAGTCTTATAAGTCTTCTTTCAGGAGATGAGGGTTATCCAGGAAGTGTAACCTTGGAAGAATTACATTCCAGATATATTTTGCTGCAGACCTGCCAAATACATTGCAGGTTTGTTTCAATGTTTATGACTGCATTACACCAGTCATTTCGACTCGAGCATTAGGGTTTATCTGGACTGTCTGTGGTAACATTCCTGGTGTGATTTATAAAACTGAGCGTGCTAGAGGGGACATTTTTCCTGACAGTCCAGATGACTCTCTCAGTCACAGCTGCAAGAATCCTGCAAGCTTAAATTCAATTTCCTGATATCAGACATGAGCACAACCCAGTGGAAAAACATAATTGTCTTTGCAGATAAGTCATAGTGGTCTAGTGTGGCAGGACAAAGATTTTTATATGATCGGTCTCACCTTGGAAATGTGGATGCAGTAAACTTCAGACAACTCCCAAAAGGAAGGTATAACTTTTTCATACTGAGTATGTCAGTCCCTTTTACCAGAGACCACTTTCCAGGATATTAGGATATAAGTAAATAGTGCAGTTGTTTCCAATTAAGTCCATATAAGGGATCATAATAAAGCTGGCGTTATTGAAGCCATCCTTTATTTTGTATACATGTGCTCTCTGAGGAGTAGGTCCAGGGTTCTTTCTCACAAATGGTGATAGAAGATAAGAGCGATTAACATGTTTTGCGACGAGTCCTTGGACTGATCCCAATTGGTGAAGGTAAATTTATACATTTAACACAGAGGAGCACCCTAGGGAATGGGCTGGCTCAGTGAGGTGTGAATTTAATCAAAAAGAGCTTTTGCTTCTGATGGGTATTATCCAGATGCTCTTCATAATTGATATATCTTCTAAGACCTTTACATATGGGTTTAACATTCTAGTACTCCCACATTTGCTCTTCAGAGCACCAAAATGTTTTCAGACGCATCCCATTGTGACAGGAGATTTTTGCGTCAAAGGTAGCAATATACTCTTCTCTGTTATTTGAATTTCAAATGTATATTGTGCTGGTGTTTGCAGACATTGAGCCAGGCAGTGTTCAAGGAGTGTGTATTGTAGTCACGCACAAAGAGGAATTTCACTGATGGGGAACATGCATTATGAGACTTCTGTGTTCTTGCTTTACCATTTGGTATTATATCTTTACACGGGGGTCTGTTGCAGCTGGTCTGTGGAGACAGATGGACACGGATGACCTCATTGCTGAAGGTGTTGCCCACAAGGTGTTCTGTCACTGTCCCATAGGTGTGATCGTGTGGCGACAATCAAGATGCGATCTTCCAGAACAAACTTGGGCTTCAGACCCAATTCACCCAATACCTCCAGTTGTCCCAGTGCCATTTATCACAGCACTTGCTGTTCTCAGTGTTAGTCCAGGCACTGCACCTCCTGTCCTTTTTGCATTTCTTGTCAATAAATGTAGAAGCCCAAGCTTAAAAGATTCAAAAATACAATGAAAGCTACATTCAGCAATTTATTGCAGGGTCGATACAGCGCAGTCGCCGTGTCCTGACAGTTTGTTCTCTGCCGGCCTTGTCTGTTTCTCACGGTTGTTTGTTTGTTTGTCCTGAGAAGGGAAGGCTCATGGCTCACTCTCTCCTCACACAAACACCCTCTGCCGAGTTATTTCGTGGCCTTAAACACCGCATGAAAATCACACCATTTCAGTCACATTGTCAGCACTTCGTTTTTCCGTGCGGAAGTGCGGAGTTGCCATCATTTATTGAGTCCATGAATCAGAGTGCCACTTCGATGTGGATGATTAAGCTTCAGTTTGCTGGCTTTTGCTCTTTAGTGGAGACTGAGCACAGCCTGCTTTCAGTGTGACCGTGCTCTGTACAGAGACTGCATGCACTGTGATAATAAAGCACCTGTCACAATGTTGCAACTTGTGCTGTGTTTCTAGGCTGCTTGTGTTCTCACCCTATATGAATGTGTTTTCAGACACCACCTGCTCTCTGGCAGGATGCTCGCCTGGGCGGTATGTGACTCGACTGATTTTCTTCCTTTACCCTGGTGGCATATGTGGGTAGGGTAAAGTGAGGCATCAGTGGGCCTTCCTTCTCAATACTGTCTCATCCCTCCTCACAGGCCATTGTGACATCACGGATATCCTTCCATCAGGGCCTTGAACAGCCAGCTCTGTATTGTTCTGCTCATGGCTGAGACTAATCTTGTGTGTCGTATTGGCAAAGTCATTATTGAATTAGATGAGCCGTGACTGCAGCTTTTCACCAAAGAGACAAAGGCTTTTTAGACAGAGGGTGTTAATTAATCAGCTTTGGAAGAAACCTCAGTGGTTTAAAAAGCAATTCTACCAGACTGGCTGGGCTCTGGTGAAAATGTCGTCATATAAAATCATAAACTGTATGCTGGAGACCATACAGGTGGTTGGGATTCCTTTTAAAAGCCTCCAATTAAATTTTGCTGGAAACTTGAGATAAAGCTTGTTTACAACACATTTGCTCTTTAGGGTCACTTATAAGGTCATGGACAAAGCTTGGCTACTAGTCTTTATGATGTAAAATGCTTTGATTTATTCTAATTTGAAAATGCTTATATGCAGTGCACTATAGTCCGCACCTGTGGTTTTCAGTTAAACCAACTGCTAGCCTTTGTGGTAAAATAGTTTAATAAAAAGTTTATTGCATTGAATGCCGTTTTATATCGTTAAGGTCTGTCTTGGCTGCTCTTTTTAAATTGCTGACTTGAATACCGATATGTAAATGATTTCTCCGTTCAATACAAGGCGGAAGCGATTGTATTCTGTGAAAAGTTTGCGAAACGGGGACTTACGTCTGGCTGCAATTAGTTACTGCGATACCTTGAAAAATATGTAGGACTAGATGAAAAAGCGAAATACTGTTCTGTCGCTTGTGATACTGCGAATACTGGTTCAGCAGGCTTGAGGTGCTGTCAAAACTCATTTGAATGAGAACATAAAAGATTGTTTGGAATTGTCAACTGAGGAGGAAAGAGAAAGGGGAAAGAAAAACACCCAAGAGCACTTTCACTCTACAGGCTTCAGAGCCACTGCTCATAATTCTGGAATGCGTTCCCAGGTTTCAGGAAATAGCTGCTATTTTTTTTTTTAATGACATTGCACATTGCTTGCCTCCAATGCTGTCAGTGACTATTTATGACCTAGATGCCTGTCAAAAAGTTTCGCATTCAGCTCGTGGAATTTTGGAGGACAGAGCACTTGGGATTGACTTGATTTTGTGTGTGCATGTGTGTCTGTGTTTTTACTAGGTTACAATATCAATGTTTGTATTCACCGAGTGCTGCATTCTTGACCTAGTTTTAAAAGTTGTTGAGTAAAGCTGAAAGCTCCTCTTGTTTTTCGCGTGTCCTGCTAGTTTGAGAATGTGTTGTTGGAGGTTATGTCATTTTCCCAAAAGAGAGGAAAAAACTACTTTAAATAAATGTGTAGTAAAAAGTACACCAAAAGTTTATATAGCCTTAAAATGAATGCCTACATTTTTTATATATTATCTTTTACACAAATTAAGGTAGTCAGTTGTTTTCAGTGCTGTTTCCCCCTCTATGATTGCAATAACCAGTTATTCAAACCAGACCAAGTGTTACACCTGGAACAGTAAAAGACGTGAAAGTTTACATGATAAATGTTGTTTTATGGAATTGCAATAGATGTTGCTCTGGAGGAGTGTGTCTAACAAGCTGTCATGGTAATGGATAGGTTGTGTTTTCAAAAAATCATTGTTGACTGAGAGATCAGAGACTGTGTTTCAGTTTTGTCAGAGCTGAGTTTTTGAGCCTTGTCTGAAGGTCACTTTTCATGCTGCATCCCGATTATAATAAAATAAAATTAAAGATGTTTACAGTATCTACTCCATGCGTGTCTAGATCGTGAGAACCCACACAGCAGCAAGAATACACTATCTAAGGACATGGTTTCATTAAGGGGAGGATATTGAGCTGCAAGTTTAGAGAGTCCAGGAGGTAAAATCTAGCCAAAACAACAACAGAGAGATGTGTTCATTGTGTGATGTGCATTGAAGTTAAACCCTCTGGTGTAAGTCATAATGAGCTCTACAGTATGGCGATATAAGTGAGGGATGAAGTTCTTTAAAAACCTTAACCTGTGTATTCATAAATAGTCCAGTTTTCAAGTACTATCCACCCCCCCCCCACCCCAATAATGCTTGCTTTCTTGCTATATTACTGTAAGGGCTAGTCATTTCGTTTGGTATGGTATTGATTTGTTATAAATAAACATTTCAAGTAAGATACCTGCGGAGGAAAATATCATAGTACGGGCTGTATCATCATTGGGCGGTGAGAGTGAGCGCCATGCACTAGAAATGAAATGTAATTGTAATGTAACATAAGCCATCCCTTAACAATATTGATTTTTTTTATTTTTTGCTCCGGAGGAAATGCGCATTAAGAGCGGAAGAAGGAAATCTCTTGCATTCGGGCCCTTTCCATTCCCACTCTATTGTAATTAACGCTCTCGTTGTGTTTTCAATTGTACTGTAGAGCTGCTGAGATCAATACCAGTGAATATCAACAATGTCAAGAGGGTGGTGTTTGATGATGCTTGTGTTTGTTCTAAATAAAGCAAAATACATTTATTATTATTATTATTATTATTATTATTATTATTATTATTATTAACGATAATAATAATAATACTGTGGTTGTTGTTGTTTTTATATATTGTTTTTGTTTTGTTTTTTGTATTACACAATTAAGACTAGGTCAAAAATACAACAAACCAGAATGGATAGCCTTTGCTCTTAAAACAAAACAAAAAAATATACTCATGCGCACATGTATGCCCAAAACGAGATGTCCTTCCAGTAATGGCTGTGTCTGCGAGGCTCAGGGCTGTGGTCGTGCGGGAGGGGAGTGGGGCTCTGTGCTGGAAGATGACGATGGCTCTCTCGACAGCTCTTCATTCTGAGCTCCTGCCATCGCCTGCCCATTAACACAGTCCTCTGCCACCGCTACCGCACGCTGACCCCTGCCCCCCCATCATGACTCTGAGACAGGCAGGGAGTGTGCCCACCTGCTCCATCTCCCTGCTGAGCTCTTTGAACCTCCGCACGGTACTTGGGACCCTTTAAACACTGCCCTTTAATACCAGAATATCGCAGCTGTGCAGTATGCAGGTATCGGTCAGCAGGGACTGTGACTTCTCTGCCTGTGTGCACAGGGTTTTAATTCACATGGATGAATCTGCTGGCAGGGAAGCATGGATAAAAGTTCATGTTGAACATGGTTTATAAAAATTGACCTCTGTGGACGATTGACTTTTCAAACCCACCTTTAGTATTCAGGCAGCACCCAGCAAAGAGGCGATTTAGAGATGTGTTTTTACTTTTCTTTTCAAGAGAGGCAGGAATTTAATGGTGCTCTCTGACTGTGGAGCTACACAGCAGCAAGCACTACCTTGTCTCACAAGACCCAAGGCAACCGCGGTAAAAATGTATTGTAACCGCTTCAGAGTGCCAGTGAAGCCATTGCAGCACTGTAAAAATATAACATCAATATAATATAAATATCTTTAATATGAGGAAAATTAATCTTCACCTACAGTGTGAATAGTGTGTATGCCTTTAAATGCAAGGTCAGTGTTTTTCTTGTGCATGCCGGGGGGGGGGGGGGGGGGGGGGGTCATAAGCGTTACCCATGGGAGAGCAGTTTATAATAGCAGTGCACTTTTAAACTGGTAGGGTATGTAATATTCCAGTTACAGTCTCTTTCAGGGTTCTTTTTTGCTAAACCACTCATTAGGATGCTAATACCTAATTTAAAACCACGTCTACGTTGCGCACTGCAGAGACAGCTGTAGTTGAGCGCCCTGCTGCCCTGCAGCTCTCCCAGTTCCAGCACGCCAAGTCTGATGTTGAGGTCAACTCCCTGACAAAGAGATGTGTGCGCTGGGAATAACTTGGAAGGGTTACCATGCGATTACCAGAATAGAGTACAGAAAGATGTGTACCTGTACCTAGTTGTCTCCGTGTAGCTAGAGAACTGAGTTGTGCGTGAGACGGCCGGCCTGTTCAGCACTGGGGTACAGTTTCTCCCAGTGTTGCTCACTGCTTTTAAAGTCCGACCTCATGTGGCTAGGAGTATGTTGTTGTTTTTGTTGATGCAAACCACAGGATGCTGATCTGGTCAAATGGAAAGTCTGACTTGTGGTATTATACTTTATATAATGGTTTAAATGCATTACCCCCACAACTCCTCCGTCCCCAAGAAGCAACTCGACAAGATCCTGAAAATTCAGTCTCCAATCTGACAAATCGACCCTAGCAATTGGTCCATTGGGCTCATAGGATGAAACCAGGAGTGTCAGATGTTATCTCCTAGCTGTCAATTGATTAAAACTGGATACCTACCAGAGTTCCCCCATCAGTGAGTTATACTGCACACCAGCCCACAAACGGCATTCGTGATTATCTTCTTTACTTGTTTGTGGTTTTAGTTTATTTCCTCATGCGAAACCAAGAGAAGCTCATTTGCCTGTAAAAGTGCGATTTAAATTCCATGGCAGCACTCCCATTCAGTTGGTTCCCCCAGCATGAGACAAAAGCCATTTAAAGCAGACTGGAAATAAGTGAGGGTATTAGTTAGCTTCAGTGATAAGAACATCACTAATGATGCTTCCTTTTATGCCGAAGACGCTCCGTCACACTTGGCACATCTAAAGGTGCATTTTCAACTAGACCGAACGGAAATTCACTTTTAGCATTTTGTCTTGATTTATTCCTTTTTTTTTTTTCTACTAGCTTGCACCCACATCTAACTAATTTTGTCACAGGCTGTGGGAAGGAGAAAGAGAAATTCTCTTCACTCTGAATGTCATTATAGCTCCACTAGTTCTTTCTGATGCGTCCACACACACACACAAAAAGAGAAGGTTTCAAACCACCATATGTGGGGATGTGATTAAAAAATCGATGGCACTGTTTACTCTGCTCTCTTTATCTTTTTGTCCATTCTAACATTGTCTGATCCTGTGACTTTCATATGTTTTACCATGTGACACTTTGAACAAAGAGCATTGTGTATTTCTGTGGGCATCACCCAATATTTCACCAGCGTCCCACAACCTCAGTACAACCCTGTGATAAAATGGTACTGCATTTGACTCATTGCAGCTCTGAGAGACACTGTCTCCAGTGCATTTATTTAGTATTGCTAGGGATCGTAAATGTTAGTCATATCTTTGCTTTTTAGTTAGGGGAATATATAACACAAGTCATGATCTTTTTAATATATTTCTATGTAGAGAGAGTTTTATTTCATGGTGAAGTCAAAGCATTAAAGGATATGTTGATTGTGAGTGAATTGCTCTTGTAATGGTTTATTTTAAGAATACATTGTTGTGTATTCCTGCATCTCCATTTTAAACCAGCTGCAACATAATCTTCGTCCCATTTTATTACTATTGCATTGAATTTAAACGAGAAAATAATCCAGCCTAGGGAGCATACAAACAAAACGCAGAAACGTCGATTTCATGACATGCAAGTTCAACCTTGCTATTGTTATGTATTTTTAATTGCAGCTGGTTTAACGTCCCCCCCCCCCCCCCCCCCCCGAGTACATATCTGTGCTGCTTTGTTGTCTATTAAGTGGAGGGATTGTATAAAATGATGCAATGTTGCAGCCTTGTGATTAACTGTTGTTTTATTTGTCATATAGCATTATGCCAGTTTATACAGGATACTAAATTCAGAGATGGGGCCAGACGGTTCTCAGCCAGTGCGGATGAAGGTAAAACCCCTTCTGATGGTCCTTCTGATGTCATCTTCTCAGTGCCGCTTGTGCCCCTTTAACCTTTGACCTTACACCCCCTTCTTTCACAGCACTCTGTTTGATTTCAAAGCTGACTTCTCTTGCACAGGTGGAGGGATCTCTGGGAGCCTTCTCTTACTGCCCTGTCCTAATGAAAATGACAAAGCTGATTTCTAAATACTGCTGTACCTTACAAATCCAGTACTGCTACTTATGTTGCTTGGTCAATGTTATTTCCCCCCTTCCACAATGAATGATTTATCAACAAAATGTAATCTGCGCATCACCTGTGCTTCCACTATTGTCTTTAATTTTTGTTGTTGTTTGTTTTGTTTGATTTGATTTGGTTGTATGACTGTATTGCAATAAACACTGCCACTGGTTTTGTGTTAATGCCTAGAAACCTATTTAGATTTATGTTTGTGAATGTTTGTGTGTATGCACTCACACTCACTTGCACGCTTGGAAATTTACATAGGCCTGCATATTTGAGAGTTTTACATTGATGGTAGGAAAGAATGTGACGCAACGTTCTCAATATAGCAAATTGATGTATGTTTTTATTGCACACAACATTTGTTAAGCCAAAATTGACCATTATTTTTGCTTTGATACTATTCAACAAGAAAAAGATTAAACAAAAATCAACCCCCTCCCCAAAGCAAAGCCCAAATCAAGCACACATTAAAGTGGCAGTGACTTATACAATACATTTTCTTCCTTTCAAGACAACTGTGCTGATTTCCCCGTTTCCTGTGCGGGATGTGTTGTACCTCTGTTTCTGATTTGGGTGTTTCCATTCATGTGCTCATGCTCTTGCTGTGGCCTCCAGGCGGACACAGTCGACTGATTTCTCTCACTTCTGTTCCCAGGTGAGAATTTTGAGCAAAGTCCGTTACGCAGGACGTTCAAATCCAAGGTGCTGGCACATTACCCAGAGAACGTGGAGTGGAGCCCCTTTGACCAGGATGCTGTGGGAATGGTTAGTGTCTGATAGAGGTGAAACTGGGATAAAAAAGCAGGTTCATAGTGTGGTTCAAAAGTCACTGGATTTTCAGTGTTGGAATTCAGCATTCAGCATTATGGAATATTAGTGAGCCGTTCTGTCATATCAGTAGTGCTACTACAAGTTGTTAAGTTTCATACACTCAAATAGGGAGAGGAAAATTTCCCAACTAGTGAGAGCAAGGAGAGCGACTAGTGCATCTAGTTTTATTGTTTACTTGGGAAATGTCAACTGCTTCAATGTTAACTTTGGTAGCAGGACATTTTAGTATTGCTTTAAAAAAAAAAAAATCCAACACAGAGGAGGTTTTTCACATTATAACACCAGGTGTATGTACAATACAGAGCTCAGCAACGTATTGCAGGCACAAAATAATAACGTAGGACAAATCGGCCTTGGATTCTGAGACGCGGCCTTGGAATTGGTGATGAAAAGCTAACGGCGGCCCCCTCTCTCTGTGTCCGCAGCTCTGTATGCCCAAAGGCCTGGCCTTCAGGACGCAGGCAGACAACCGGGAGCCGCTCTTCCACTCGTTCATCATCACCCGCGAGGATGGCTCGCGCACCTATGGCTTCTCGCTCACCTTCTACGAGGAGGTGACCAGCAAGCAGATCTGCAGCGCCATGCAGACGCTGTACCACATGCACAATGCCGAGCAGTATGACATCCTGCACAGCTCCTCCGCAAACGACCGGGACTGTGGTGGCGTTGCAGTGGGCGGAGGCGGGGGCCTGGAAGACTGCAACGGCACCTCGCTGTCAAAGTTGCAGCGCTTCAACTCCTACGACATCACACGGGACACTCTGTACGTCTCCAAGTGCATCTGCCTCATCACGCCCATGGCCTTCATCCAGGCCTGCAGGAAGGTGCTGGAGCAGCTACACCAGGCTGTCACCTCCCCCCAGCCACCCCCCCTGCCCCTGGAGAGCTACATCTTCAACATCCTGTACGAGGTGCCCCTGCCACCCTCTGGGAGGTCACTGAAGTTCTCGGGGGTGTATGGGCCCATCGTGTGCCAGCGGCCCAGCACCAGCGAACTGCCGCTCTTTGACTTCCCCATCAACCAGGTGTTCGAGCTGCTGGGCGTGGAGAATGTCATCCAGCTGTTCACCTGCGCCCTGCTGGAGATCCAGATCCTCCTGTACTCGCAGCGTAAGTTCAGCCTCCAAGAAACAACCCCCCCGCTAACCCCACCAGAAACACAGCTGCCTTGAATATTCTAGAACATCAAAGACCTGGTTCTCTTTATGCCTTTGTGATGAACATGACATCTATGTATTTATATAAATATGTATTTATTCTTTTAATTACAAAGTCCCAGACTGAATCAGACTCGACACCACAAAGCCAGTTCTCATTGGTGGGTTTCCCTCGAGTAGTCACAAGAAACCGCTGAAAAGGGAAGAGTACATTTGTTAGTCATTTGCCATTTTCCTGGTAGGTTGAAGTTTTTTTCATCACAGGCCAAAATATAATTCTGAAAATTTATAAACACCACACAAAAACGATATATAAACTTTGCATGTGCTTTGGAACAATGCAGGTTGTTGATGTGTTTTTAATAAGATTTTCTAATCCCATTCGTTCAGGCCTCAGGATTTGATTAGTTTTTAACCCTCTTAAGACTCTAAGCTTTTTATAGCTGGTCTCCTCTGATGAAGATTGTTCTATAATGCTGGATTGGAGCTCAATTTTATTTATAGGAGCCAAATCCAGATTAAATCTGGTGTAGCTGGACATCGGATAACTGAAGACAAAGAATGTGATTAATTAGAGAAAATAAAAATCTACTTGAGGTATAGCACACATTTTTGTTAAAAACATACCTCCCAAATACTGATGTTTTTTAATGCAATGGCACCATCTTATATTTGCTCAATTAGATGAAAGTGAAATATATAATTAATGTAGACTCAATTAATAGCACCATAATACTACAAACTAGTTCAGATCCTTTCCTTAATAAAGCAGTTTGGCTTTGTAATTGTATAGCTGAACATTTTTTTTTTCTTTCATAATTTAATTTTAATCCGTAAAATGAATAAATTTTCAATTATTTTGAAACACAGAAAATCTGATTTGCAACAGAAAGGAATGATGGTGCTAGCCTTCATTTCATTCATGTCTGCCTTATTTAATCTATGAACCCATAATCAGTGGTATTAACAGTTTCACCACTGGGCTGAGAAAAAAAGAAAATACTTTGATTTGGAAAGTAGTTAGATGTGTTAAAACGTGATGTTTGATTGCCAACAGGATTCATTTTTCAAAATATAAAAATTTAAACTACTTATGTTGATCCTTGGACTGCCAAGTTTAATTTAGTAGGGGTAATACTGCTTTGATATGGAACAGAACAGACTGAAAATGAAAATCGTGTGGACAAGAAAAACTTTACAGAACGTATAGGTATGTCTTATGTAATCAACAAAAACAGCATTAAGAGCATGAGTGATCATGATAATACATACACTCTTTCATCTTTTTCATTCACTACCCAAGTGCATTATGGTCTCTTATTGTGAGATATCTCTTAGGAGCTTAGATGGGCCGTCTAATACAGCACTGTCAAGTAATCATCCAGTTGTAATTGACACGCTCGTCTGGGTGAGATCCGGTGGCCTAATTGAGTAAATGGTTTGTTTGCGCAATGGAGCCATTTGAAGTACCCTCCTGGCAATTTCAGCAGGGACAACCTACTTGATTTGCTCAAAAGTACTCAAATTTGGGGGGGGGGAGGTTCTTTCACAACATTAATCTTCTGACTGAAAATGTAATAAAGTATTTAGATTATTTAGTTAGAAAACCATTGACAGATATGATTCCGTAAGGTCAATTTTGCAGTGGTGGCAGGTGATATAGTGCCACAGTCTAAACGAATTGTAAAGACCTCAGATTGTTCTAATGAAACGGTCGTTCATCTCAGTGTTTTCCTGCCACAATGTCTAACAAGCAATACGATCATAATAAAGTAAGCTACTAACAGCTCTGTTAGCATCTGCGCTGCCAACTGTGATGAAAACATAAGTCTTCAGCCACAGTGAAAAAGTGACGATCAACAGTAATCAGAACTTTGTTGTGATTATCCAAAGTATAAGCGCCGGTTCTACCGCTCCCTGTGGTTTTACTGTACATTCTTCTCTGAATACTTTTATTTTTAGCTGATATGATGATTCCAAAGCACTGTTAAAGTTCCTGTGTTCAAAGGGCAGCAGGCAGCATTGTTCATGAACAGGCACATTGAAATGCTGCCAAACAAATGCAGACTTTTCTAAATAAAAATCAGGTGATCGCAGCCATCCTGTGTGCAAAACGCACGAGTGGGAAGGAATGGTTTATGACTGGCTGCGTAGATTGAAAATGAAATATTTTCAGAAACTGTGCTTGGCATCTACCGTTCTCACTGTGATAGATCAATGCTTAAGTCTACATGAGCTTTGAACATCAAAGAAAAATACTCCATTCAGTGAGCATTTTAGAAATTACAGATTACTTGCCATTTTGACCTTAAGGAATTAAGCATCGTGAACGTCGTGTCAGCGCTTGAGTTACAGAGGCAGCATGTGTGTGTCATCACCATCATAATAAACGGCCCATTATTAGGCAAAAGCACAAAAGCTTGTCAGGTGCATTGCTGTGGTGTTGCTAAGCAACAGATCTCTAAAAGGAGGATGTCAGTGATGCAGTGGAAATATGATTGGTTAGAAATTACATCATCTTTTTTTTTTCCTGGAGTCTCTATACTGCAGAATCTTACAAAAGCAATCCCCTGAATTAAGCAGACGAAATCTGTAATGAAGAGGCACAGGGGGTCATTAACGAGAATGTCTCACAGCGCTGAAATTGGGACTCTCTAAGAGAGAATGCATTATGCTCGTGGCAGCCTTAAAATAAGACCATATTTCTGGCCAGTGCCCTGATATGCCTTTGGAAATGGCTTTTAGACATCAGTTTACACTGAATCCTCCCAGAAGTGTCAGATACCATTTATTTTTTATTTTATTTTTTCTGCTGCAATTAAATCAATGCGTGTCTTATTTTTAAATTACTCCTAAATTAATTTGACTCTTACCGCAGTCTTCAAGCCTGTCTGCAATACAGTTAAACTGCACTCACTCCATCTGGAAAACCCTTGAAGAAAACCTATTATCACAGCACAGCAAAGGGGATGTTAATGATGCTTACACTGCACTAAATTCGAAAGCTGCTTTATTTCATGGTTTTATTTTCGAACTTCCCCAACCTGCCGTGGCCACCCTTTTCTTAAATCCCCGCCTGTTCTCCCACTACACCCTGACATCTTATTTTCGAGCAGGCTTGTTCTGTTTTTCTGGGATGAAACTGCCAGCCTGGATCAGCACGCCTGCCCCTGAGTCATCGCCCTTTTCTGGGTGATGAATTCATAACCTAAGAGGACAAGAGGTGGGCAGGCTGGAGCCGGCAGGAAGAATGGCTCTCTTTATGTGGGAAGCCAAGGGATGAGTGAAGAGTTTGTATTTTTATATTCAACAACATTGCTGCCTGTAAAAGGACAGCTGGGAGAGAACATCGTAACCTCACGCACCTATTCCTCCTCCTTGCGGATGCAGCAATAGAATATTATACATTGCTAGTAGGTTAATCTTAATTGGGAACTTTTATTCCATCTTCCTCCTGAACAGTACACAATGTCTGTATGAAAATCCTCACTTCAGCAACACGAAACACAGGAAATTGCCTCCATTGTCTCTAAATGCTCCTGCTGGTGTTTTAAGGCATTTTACTCCCTGATACACTGGACTGATTACATTGTCCTACATCTGAAGGATTTGTTGATCTAGTGCTGCTACAAAGCTTTTCAAGGTTATTGGCCTCACAGCTGTAACCACCTCAGTAGTTTGAAGCACAAGTCTTTTTATATGACCATTTCTGGTATAGAGATCAGTAGCTTGAGGGCAGTATAAGTGGGGCATTAAATAAGTCATATTAGGGTGTATTTTCGATGGCAGTGGAAATCAAATGCACTTTGACACTGCAAGGAGGCCAAAGTGTGGGACAGCCTTTTAAGGAATTATATTTCTTAGCTTAGAAACATAAAACATCAGACTAAACTAATATGAAATAAAATGAAACTTCATATTACTGTGCAAATGCCAAGATGCAAACAAAAGACAATGTCAACCCCTTTATTTCAATACTCTTAAAAGGGTTTAACTGGGATAACTGTCTGTAACGTAATGTCTTTGGGGTTATCTGTTCATGAGTTATGTTATCTATGTAAAGTGTTTTGTAAGTAGCGCTAGAATCTTTTGTGTTACTTTGTTTTGTTTCTTATTTTTAAATTCCATGAAGCCATTAAATGGTTCCCTGTCTACTTTGAGTTCAACTTCAACAAAAACCCAACGAATGCCCATCCGTGAGCTGGTGAGCCAGGTTGGTAGCGGTTCAATCATAAGGGCCTCAGAATGTCTTCTGTCCGGGGAGACGGAGCGCCCGTGGGTTTTGAAACGGCTCGTTTCCGTTCCCTGAAGCCATTGTGTCATGACAAGTAGAGTCAATGCGGCCCCAGGGCAGGAATTAAAGCCACAGATCTGTCTTCCAGATTACCAGAGACTGATGACGGTGGCGGAGAGCATCACAGCCTTAATGTTCCCTTTCCAGTGGCAGCACGTGTACGTGCCTATCCTGCCTGCCTCGCTGCTGCACTTCCTGGATGCCCCCGTCCCGTACCTGATGGGGCTGCACTCCAATGGCCAGGACGACCGCTCCAAACTGGAGCTCCCGCAGGAGGTGAGGGGGTGGTGTGGGGGGGGGGACAGGGGGCAACAATTCCCTGCTCACTGCTGCAGCACTTCCCATACAGGAGTGTGTGTTGTCCCTCCTGTGTTTCTTGTGCTACCTACAGAACTGAATATATTTTATTGTATTCCTCTAGTTATATTCCTTCCCGCTGTTCTCGTCTGACTCTTCTGCTCTTGCGGCCGTGTTTGTTCTTGGTGCAGACTCACAGAAGAGATCATCACCAGCCTGCTTGTCTACGTGTTGAAATACAGTTTCATTGTAACCCCTGCAATTTATAAACAATCTAATTGTTAATTATCTTGCATCCCCCTCCCCCCCCCTCCAGCCTGTGTATTACATCTGTTAAAACCACGTTCATGTGCGCACACTTAATGTCTGGGAGATTAAAAAAAAAAAATGATATAATGCCCAATGCATATTAACAGGCAAATATTGCTACTGTTTTCTATTTAGCAGTGGGGTCCTTGGTGGGCTGTTACAGAGGATTATAAAACCCGCTAGTCTACAATATCCACAGGAGTCTTAGCCCTGAAGAGGAGATTAGAGCGTTTATATAATAATGCCGATTGTATACGGTGATCTCTCTCTCTCTCTCTCTCTCTCTCTCTCTCTCTCTCTCTCTCTCCCTCTCCATGCATTTCTCTTCCTTGCCGTCCCTGTGCTTTTGTTTACAGTACTGAAACAGAGTGGTGGGGGGGTCAAAATATGTTTCTCCTGTTCTAGTTCTTGCAAAATCTTTTGCCATTCCTGCTTCACATACCAAGTCAAGATGTATCCGTTCTGTACTTACACGGCAATCAGGTCTAGCCCCGATCACATAAATTGGTTGAATATTCTTCATATGACGGTAATATAAATCTTTCAGATCCTGACTTAAAAAGTATTTCTAGTGAAGATGGGAAATTGTTTACATCTGTCTCAACTTGCTTCACGCCTTGCCTAAGATTGCTCTTGATTATGACATTTCTGCAAAGCATTATTTTCTTGGCAGTAGAAAAATATGGTATTTCAGTTTAGATTTTGCAAAGCAAGCCCTTTTTCTGAGGAGTGCAACTTGAGAAGGGTCCATATTTCTGTGGAGAAAAAAAAACTTGATTTTAACACCAGTTATTTTATTTATATATATAATTTTATACAAATCAAGAATTTGCAATTACGTTTCTACTTTAATGCCAAAAACTGTGGTCATCAGTTATTACTCAGGCCTCACGAGGAGGGCACACTCATACATACGTCCTTAAAGACAACTATATGGTCTGCAGCTGCATGGACGCCCTGTCAAAGTCCAGGTCTGCAGGTGTACAACCCCACCCAGTGGCATGGCCAGGATTTTGTTTTAGGGGGAGGCGTTGAAATTGATCAAAACAGTAATAACAGCGAGTCATCAAGCAAACATGTTTGTTATTATGAGCATTATGCACAGTATAAACTGTAAAGCAACCACAATATCAGCATCATTCTCTATGAGCCCTTAGTTATGCTTTAATGCTTTAAGAAAAAGGAGACACTTTATGTTCCAAACGTAGGTTTTAATATTTGCTTGTTCTCCCTGAGCGCAATGTTGGATCGAGAAGTATAATTCCTCCCCCCTGGCAGAACACCCTAGTAAACTGCTAGAGTTGACAAACCCCATCTGTCCGTTTTTATATTTTATAAGCAGAACTGCCCGTTTGCCAATTTTGCTTTCACATCTCTGGAAGCCGTCCAGTTTAAACAGTTGTAGTGCTGCGAGGGAGAGCCTCCAAATGCAATCTAAAAAAGGGCTGCAGTGTTTCGTCCTGCATCTCATTCAATGTACTGTTGCGCTTTATGACTGCTTCGCTTCAGGCTTGCACCTGCCTGGGAGGATTATAAAATGAATCTCTGTTGCAAAACTATTTGAAGGAAGTGAAGGGTCTGGTCAGGATATAGCGATCACAGGATACCTGTAGTACAGTCCTGTGGTTTCTCTTTCGATATATCCATATTCTGAAGCTTGACCTTGATCATTTTTGAAAATCTTTTAGTTTTTTTTTACCCAAGTCACCCTATAATAATGTAATAATAATGTCATTTTTCAGCCATTTCTACTACTGCATAAGATCAGTGTTAAGTGAAAACCTCAAAAACATTGTTTTATAGTTTGTGTCAATACATATATAACCATGAAATCATTTAGAATAAAAAGACCAAAAATTAAACTGTGCTGGTCAAGGTGTTGTGGTGTTGCTTTGCTGTATGGCGACACCTAGTGGACAGGATTATTGTTGCATCTGTATGGAGGCAATTTGTTTATTTATCAGTCATTTTTGGAAACCCTGTTAAATGTATTTGTAGCTTATACTCAGCCCATTCATTCTGTAAAATTACACTGGCAAACTCCAGAGCCAAATATATATAATCTATAATGCAAAATAAACGGGGAATACACAGTTGTGTGTAACAATGTGAAATTACAAATGTATTATTATTAGTATTGCATGTGTTACTCATACATTTCTTTACGAATGTGTATATTCCAGGCCAATCTGTGCTTTGTGGACATTGATAACCACTTCATTGAGCTGCCTGAGGACCTGCCACAATTCCCCAACAAGTTGGAGTTCATCCAAGAGGTGTCGGAGGTTCTCATGGCCTTCGGGATCCCTCCCGAGGGGAACCTGCACTGTAGCGAGAGCGTCTCCAAGCTGAAGGGCTTCAGGGCCTGCGACGTGGTCTCGGACAAGCGCAACGGCAACCTGGCCAGCTCCCCGCTCAACTCCTACCACCTGCTCAAGGAGAACGAGACCATCGCCCGGCTGCAGGCCCTGGTCAAGAGGACGGGGGTCAGCCTGGAGAAGGTGAGCTCCCAGCCTGCACTGCTACCAATGGGCAGGGCTTTCCCTCAGTGACAGAATGACTTCCAGGGCTCTTTTACTCTTTCTCCAGTGTAAAGTGTCCTCAGCTAACTGTATTCCACCCCTTCTCTCCCCTTTGAAGGGGTGGGTGGGGGAAGAGTATTATCTTCCTCTTTTTCATACCTCCTTTCTTAGTTACATTTTACAATTTAAAACCCGTCCGGTCTCAAAAGTTCTACTGCGAGGTTCTTCTGGAATCTTGCCCTTCTGGGACTTCCTGTGATGTGTGGCCATGAAGCTCTGAGCCCCACACAGAGCCGGGCTTGGGTTCCTGCTGCCGGCTTCAGTGGCATTGTTTGTGAAGAAAGCTGTAATCGGTGTCCTGCTCAACACCAGTCCTGGGGACTAATGAAGTACTTACAACACCTGCTGCCATAAAACACCGCTCCCCTGCTGCACGTTGGCTGATTTTGTTTAATAAAACAAACTAAATAAATAAATAAGCTAATTGTGCTGCCAAAATGGCAAGCGTCCTACTCCAGAAACCTGTATCCAAATCACAGGCCTGCCAAAGAAGGCAGCTGCACTTCACTAGCTGTGGACACATCTGAGTCCCGCTTTCATTGCAGTCTTTGAGTAACAATATTAGCAAATGCACTGTCCAGCTCTGATGATCCCGTTCTTTGAGGGCGAAGACCTTCATACAGCTGACCTGAGAGTCGGGGTTGGCTGGCATGGTGTTTGACTCCTGTTCAAAGCCAATTTAGAGATGGCAAACTGTATTCCCCTTCAAGGAAACATTTCCATGAAGGAGAATGGGAGGCATCCAATGAATTTTAAAGTGTAAATGTGTTTCTAATAATTATATTCTTGTATTTAAAACAGAGTTAATTGGACTTTCATTGGAGGGTGACAACATTTTATTATAACACTGTGTTTCAGATTTTATCAGTTGCTACAGTTTATACAATTGTTAGGTCTTTATTTTCCACTGTGACAAACTGTGGGTAAACATAATTGATGGGCAGTTTGCCCACAGTGGAAAATGTAGCTGGTTTTAATAATGAGCAAAAATGCAGAGCTTTGTAGTGACCCAGAAATAGTCTTTTTTTTTTTTAACTGGTTCTCGCTTAGGTTTTTGGTAGTCAAAAAATTAAAAAAAGTTAAATAATGTTTTGTGGTGGATTGTACGTAAAGTAATTTTGTAGGAACATAAATGAAGGAAATAAATAACAAACTGCTCTTTTTGTAGAATGTAAGCTGCTTAGTTGTGTGAGTAAGCGTTGCCAGTGCTGCTTTTGCCTTTTCTGGACAGGCTCGATGACAATATCCCTGCTGTCTTATTTTAGCTCTGCTGTCAGCAGCCCGTTCTATAATTGGCCTCCTTACTGTGTTTGTCCTCGAAAAGGGTAAACCCGAGAAGGAATTGCAGTGTGCAGGCCATGTTATTCATCAGTCAGGGACCTGCTTAGGAAAGGATTTGTGGAACCAGGCAGGAGGAATCTGCAGACTGACCTAGGAGGGTGAAGCCAGGACAGGCTGTTGAGTATCTCAGAAGGCATCCACAGATGGGCCTACCTCATCTAGAGTCCTTCTGTGACTAACTGATAGTACCAGCTGGCTTTCCCTTTTCTCCTCTGTTTGCATGCTATTGTTCTGGATACGTTTTGTTTTGCGATATTCCTTACATGGGCGGCCATATTGAATAGCTGGTGTTGCAGGGCAGTGACTTTCTTTTGTTTCTTCTGGTTTTGTGTCTCTCATCTCCTCTTCTCTCTCTCCTTTCTCTGTCTCTCCCTCTCTTTTTCTTGCTGGCAGTTGGATGTGAGGGAGGAGGCGAGCAGTAATAAGGACCTGAAGTTGCAGTGTGAGGGGGAGGAGCTGAAGATGCACCAACTCAACATCCAGGTCCGCGAAGTGTTTGCCAACCGCTTCACACAGATGTTCGCCGACTATGAAGTGTTCGTCATCCAACCCAGCCACGACAAGGAGTCCTGGTTCAGCAACAGAGAGCAGATGCAAAACTTCGACAAAGTGAGTTGACTCAAAACTAAACCCCACAAATGATAATTGTGCCGTTTGTATTTTAGTTTGGGTGTCTTCTTTAAACAGTTTTCGTTTTTGGAAAAAGACATTCAATAACACTTTCCCTCTCAAGTATATTGGTTTCCTTACACAAAAGGCTTGTTTGACTGTCCCTCTTCAATTTTATTTGTTTGTTGTATCTCGCAGGCCTCCTTCTTGTCTGACCAGCCTGAGCCCTACCTGCCGTTCCTGTCGAGGTTCCTGGAGACACAGATGTTTGCCTCCTTCATCGACAACAAAATCCTGTGCCATGACGACGAGGACAAAGACCCCACGATGAGGGTGTTCGACTCCAGAGTGGACAAGATCCGCATGCTCAACGTCCGGACGCCCACCTTGCGCACATCCATGTACCAGAAGTGCACTACAATTGACGAATCGGGTGAGGGTTACTTTTTAGCATAAAGAGTCATCACTGTATTAGCAGGGCACCTAGTTTTAGTGTTGCTTTTGAAATTCCCATTTGCCTTGTTGATTTTTGCCTTGTTGAAGTCGACTTTTCAGTTTGTTTTGAGTAGAAGACGAAAGCGGTGCACTCTTTTTTTCAGTCCACACAAAGACTTTCTACTTTGTGGTGAGAAATGAATCTCTCTGAGAGGCCCGTGGAAGCTTTATAAGCCTTCCTAAGAGAAGAATGAAGAGGGGACTTGTTTAAGGTCTGAATCGGTAGGGACGGCTCTTTCATGGCTGGTAAGAGCTACTCATAGATGTTTCCAGAAGCTCAAATGGCTGAAAGCAAGCAGCTTCAAGCTCCAAGACTGCCGATTTAACTAACTAATGTGGATTGTTTCCAAAGGTGTTCCTGCTTGCCTTGTACACTGATACGTTGTTGCTGTTTTTGTTGAATGACTTACCTGTGTTCCATTGCTGTTTCCAGAAAGACATCTTAAAAAGCGGTTTGCGAAAATTGATCTGGAGGCACCTCTACCTCATCCCATTGCACTGGAGAACTATAAAGCTCACATTAGTAATTACATGTTGATGTTTTTATTATTTATTTTTTTTATTCGTATATCTGGGTGGCGGTTTATTTGTATGTGTGCAGTGCATTATAGCGATTACAGGAAAGGCTAAATTATGGCTCAGTAGTAAAATGTCTGATATTCACAGATGTGGAATGTATACAATACAAGCACACCGTTTTATACGCTATTACTGCGGTTAAATTAAATAAATAAAATGCTGGGAAATATTCATAATCATTGTGTGGACAAATTAATACAAATTTGGCTGTTTGGAATTCATTATTGATTTTTCTTATTGGCTTCTATGGTAGGCAGTTTTTATCTTTTTTTTTCTCTGCCGCAGAGGGAAAATACATATTTTAAAATTCTTGTGCTGTGCTTACACAGCTGGAGGCAAATGTTATGTCTCTGTCACAGCACAATATATTAGCCGCAGTGAATCTTTGCTTTAATAATTTCATCTTTTGAGGGGGGAAAAAACACACACACAAACTCCTGCAATATGTTTTGAGATTGTCAAACTGGTGCCAAGAGGTTTTGAAGAACTCTTTTTAAAACGGTACTGCCAAGCTGCAGTCCCCACTAATATCGTAATACATGTTTTTAATACCAGTTTTTCTGTGGACTAGAGTAGTAAATCATGTTAATGCACTGTATGCACATGACTAACAATTTTAATAAATAAAGATGCATTTTCTCTTTCCGGGGCAGTCGAAAGAAAACGCAATTGAAAAAGAAAATGGCCGTCAAAAAAGGGCAACTGATTACGGTACTTTTGTAGTTAACCTAGAACTATATATGTGTAGGTCCTTCTACATTTTTTTTTAATGATTAAGATGGCAAGTCAATTTATTTTATCAGCTCCATCTAAAGAGAAACTGCATCTTTGTGAGAGTCACTAACCGGTTGATGCATGGGTGTGAAGAGGCTATGAAGACAGGATAATCAGCTGGGTGTCAGATTTCTCACTAATGGCATTCATTTTTCAGCGCAGTGGCTCGCAGAGATGCAAGCTGGTGTTTAGTCATGAAGTCGGCTATTATCAGTCGTGATGATTCTGCAGAGATTTGTTGATTCGTGTCCTCGCTTCTTTGTACCTTTAACTGAACTCTCCCGCTCTGCACTGACGTTGTGAGATGTAACCTTTCCCTTGTGTGTCACGCAGAGAAGGCAATAGAAATGAGGTTGGCAAAGATCGATCACACCGCCCTGCACCCCCATCTGCTGGATATGAAGATTGGACAGGGCCGCTACGAGCCCGGCTTCTTCCCCAAACTGCAGTCTGACGTGCTGTCCACTGGGCCTACCAGCAACAAGTAAGCCATCATAAGGGATTCACTGAGATTTCATACAGCAAAGTGAAAATAAATCTAAGTAGCAGACTTGTATATTATGACCATTAATAGATCAACACAAAGGAATCTTCTATACACTTCTTAATGTTACTGTCCACTGGATCTCGATTATTATAATTTTTCATGTCAATTTAGATTAACAGTAGCCTATGTAAGTATATATCTTTGAGTAAGAACAGTTTTCTGTAAGTAAACGTCTGTGTTTTGTTGCTGAAATTTGCAGTGATGGTTTGTATTTGTTAGAATAAGACTGGGTTAAAGTCACTGTTGTACTAGCTATGTTTTTGTGTGTCTTTAGGTAGGACCAAACATGTGGTTTTGCCCTGTAGTATGTGGAAAATGTATTTCTTTATTGGCCAATTTCATGTTTTATAGCTTCCATCTATAGATATACACATGCTGTATCCTTAATGGCCCTGATTCAATCCCCCTCAGCATGTGGAATGTGTATAGAATATTAAACCCAGAAAAAACAAGCAAGTACCACATGGCTGACTTTTGGGAGAATGAATATGCTGACATTGCTCATTTTATTTAGTTTTTTTTTTTATTATTCTTAAGACCGATTTATCAAGAGAGTCTTATAGAGATTGTGAAATATGCTGGAGGGAGGGATGTCTGGGGTTGGTGGTGACATAATCAGACCAAGTGCTAAGCGATGGGGTTGGTAGAAGAAGAAAAGTCACAGCTTGTGTTCTAAAATTAGCACACATCTTTGCATAATGAGATCCATTTTGGATCTTCTCTCCAGTCATGGTATTCCAGGCTGTAGTTGTTGCAGTAGGAGGTGGGTACATGTTTTTTGTGGTTCTGAAGGCCTGTGTCTGAGAGTTGAGGGTCATATCCCATATGTTTATCTTGAGCTGGTACTTTATCCTGATTGGTCCAGTCCAATAAATAAATAGGTAGGTAGGTAACCATGTAGTTGTTGTTCATGTACTAAGTACTATCAAAATAAATAATACTAAATAATATACA
Source organism: Amia ocellicauda (assembly GCF_036373705.1). NCBI lineage: Eukaryota > Metazoa > Chordata > Actinopteri > Amiiformes > Amiidae > Amia > Amia ocellicauda. The sequence continues at coordinate 8,343,595 of NC_089853.1, forward strand.
AGTGTGTGTAGGGCAGTAATGTTGCTGTGCTCCTGTTTGTGTCAGATGGGCCAAGAGGAGCGCCCCCGCACAGTGGAGGAGGAAAGACAGACAGAAGCAGCATGCAGAGCACCTGTACCTGGACAATGACCAGCGAGAGGTAAGATACGCACACGCACATACAGAAGCAGACAGACACACACTCAAACACACACACACACATGCACACAGACACAAAGACTAGATTTTACATCTGGAGTGCTGTTCAAAGTTAAGGCCTGGCAGAGTGAGGACCAGTTGATCTTCTGGATGAAGGTTTAGTGATGCGCCTTGTGAAGTCACATTGGGAAAACCACAAAACTGTTAAATGTAAAGTGTCTTTTCACTTTTTAGCTGTATTAACCCATCCAACTTAAACAATTCAGCACCATTTGTTTTTAACCACAATCTGCTGCAGCTCAAAGTCTCCTGCGCTTGAGTTTTTTTATTTAACACAGCTATTTAATTATTTGTATTCCGTGGATCTTTTTTATTATTTTTTTTTACCCTTTGTGCACGTGTACAGTATTATGCATGCCTTTTTTTGTTTCTCATACTCTCTTCTTTCTTTCTTGTCCTGCCGGCTTCATTCCTCCTCTCTCTTTACACACGTCAGCATGCGGACTGTCTCTTGCCAGAGCTTCAGTTCCTGTCGTGTTTAGATTGGGACTGGCACGAGCCGTTCCTCAGACCGTCAGTAAAGTCTGTGTCAGAGCTCGATCTGGTATGTCTCTGGAGGAACATGCACCGCTGAGGAGCTGGAGTCAGAAGTGCATGTTCTCTTTGTGTGTAGTTCTTCTTTTGTTCTCTGCGCTTTGCCAACTGCTGCTTTTCATTCCGGCGCACACAGTATCGCTCACACACTGAACGCTTTCTTGTGGCGTCACATTGTTTTCCACATCACGTTCAGGGTTTTAAAAACAGATGGTTGTTTTTGTCTTGTATCAGATCAGAAATGTTTGTCTCTCGTGTTTTTGTGTTTAATCTGCCGAACCCATAAGCCTAAACAAAACAAAGGTCAACCTGGAGCGTTCTTGAAAGAGGGAATATTTTTCACATGTGCAATTAATGAGAGACTTTTACATGCCCCCAATTTCAGGGTAAATTAGCTTGCTTTTTATGAATTCATCTTTCAATACTGCACTTTACCCCCCAATAATAATAAACAGTCAGAAAATTACAAATTCAGGACCTTTACTGTCAAATTAATTATGACTTAACAAAGATCCTTACAGCCCTCTGATTCTTCTACCCATGTAAGTTTGTTACTGAGGATAGACAAGCCTAAAGGCCCAATGCTAAAGTATTTATTGTAAACACATTATATTTAATCACCTTTTTAATAAGCTAATCTGGTTTCAAATGAAAACCTCCCTAAAACCCTGCTAAACAGCAATCTAGTAAATTAAAAACATTGTGTTGCTTACTCCACATTCTCACATATTCTCCTCCCACACATAAAGCTAAACCCAAAACCTGCTTTGAATCGCCTGAATTACAGCTTCATGTACATATGAAAACCATGCAAAGTGCAGTGCCTCGCTCTAGATCCGATCCTTCCCCAACAGTATCTGTGATTGCCCTGATTTAGCCCGGTCCCCCTGGTATTGTCTCTTGTGTGGTGTGAGCCGCTCTCTTCCCATGTTCTCTCTCTGAACGACTCCATCGTTGCAGAAGTACATTCAAGAGGCCAGGACCCTGGGCACTACCATTCGCCAGCCCAAGCTGTCCAACCTGTCACCCTCGGTCATCGCTCAGACCAACTGGAAATTTGTGGAGGGGCTGTTAAAGGAATGCCGAAACAAGGTATTTTTATAGTAGGAAAAAACAACGCCGAAGCAGTTTCTGCTCCAGGAAAGAGGCGCACCTGAATTAAACATCAAAAGAAAGAAATTCCATGTGATATTGTCATTTGTTAGATTAGATTGGGATTTGGGTGTACATTAGCAAATAGTGTTTTTGTAGCCTGTCTCGTCACATGACAATGGCTTGAGCGACAGGCAGAAATATTAAAATGAAGTAGACGCTGAAGGAGCTGTAGGCAGGTGTTTGAAGAATGGGGTGACGAGATGGCTGTTGTGTGAGAGAAAGCCGAGGGGAGTGGGACAAGGATCGTGCTGTGCTGTGCTGTGCTGTGCGGAGACCTCGCCCTGAGTCCAAGTTCTGCGTTTCAGACCAAGAGGATGTTGGTGGAGAAGATGGGCCGGGAGGCCGTGGAACTGGGCCACGGCGAGGTCAGCATCACTGGGGTGGAAGAGAACACGCTCATCGCCAGCCTGTGTGACCTGCTGGAGAGGATCTGGAGCCACGGCCTGCAGGTCAAGCAGGTAACTGCAAAACCCAACCGTGTTCATATCTGTCAGCCCACACAGCCGCTGCCTGTTCTCTGTCTACCGTGAGGCTCTTCAGAAACCCTGCAGCTCACGGCAGGAGGAACGTCACTCACCCTGACGAGGGAAAAGTTCCAGCCCTGCAGGCATGCACGAGAAATCAGAAGAGGCGGACGTGTAGGGAAAGAGCTATATTTAGTGGCGATGTCAGTATTGCATGTATAACACAGGTTATGTAGATGCCTTGCTTTTTAACAATATGACTTGCACAGAAAATTGATTGACTGGGAAGTGGTATGATTGGAAAGAACACGGCAAATGTGTGAAAAACATAAAACAAAATCTGTGACTTCATCAGAAGTGGGTTAGCTAATGGAAGTTGACCCGAACCTGTTTTTTGTGTGAACATCTATAATTTCCTTCAGTTTCCGACGACTGCAATCAATACTTTAAGGCGCCACCATCGCCTATCTCCTGTGCATTTGCATTATTTCTGAAACCGTGTTCTGGCTGCCAGAAGTTATTGATTTGTCTTTTTATTTCCTGCCAGGGTAAATCTGCCTTGTGGTCTCACATGCTCCACTATCAGGAAAGCAAAGAGAAAAAAGATGCTACACCTGGCCTGGGTACACCAGGTAGGCTGGGCTTTTTTGATTTGTTTTCCCACATTTAAACAAACCAATAAGTTACATTGAAACCATTTACAGTTAATTGATTGTGGGACTGTCAGTCATTTGTTCTTTCTATAAATACCAGACGTCCTGGCAATGTATTATTGTAGGCCTTTCAATGAAATCATTATGCTGCCTCGAATGCTGACGTGAGAGGCTGCAAACAACCCGCCTGGCCAATGTTGACCTTGAGCAATCCCAGTGCTGCACATTTGCTTTTAAGCGTGCCTTCATGGAAATCAAAGATAGCCTAGGCTCTTACGAGATGAGCACAGTCCTGCCGGCAGAGTCAGAACGGATGTCCTTCAGTATGTGTGGAGCTCAGGTTACACCACCCACCCCCACCCCCCCTTCCTTTGTTTTGCAGGATTCATTCAAGACACAGAGAGGAGGAAGTCTGACACCGGCCCGGCAATGCCCCCTCTCAAAGTGTCACTGATCCAGGATATGAGGTGAGTTTCACTCGACCTCCTTAGGGCGATTTGCAGTGCCTTGAAAGAACACACTGTCACGCACAGTACACAAAGTATGACACGGCAAGGAGAATGAACAGAGTCTGTGATCGTGGGAGCCGCTAGAAATGTCAAATGCAGGCCTACGTTCTTTGAAGAGGCGTTAGAATTGCTGTGCTTAGTGATGTTGTGATTTTTGTGCCACATGTTGGATTGTCCTGTAATGGATTCTTAAAACTCTCCCTGCTCTCTGCAACACGTACAGAAATTCAGACCCTGTTGTTCGGTTGCTAGGAAGAGTATAGATCTGCCCTTGAAACTGTAATTAGTCCAACCTAAAAAACCTAAAAAAATGTCTGTTCAGATCCTGTCATTCTACCATGTGTTGAACATCTATATGGATCTTGATGTTACTCGTGACTATCTCGTACGCTGGAATCCACAGCCCGAAACCATTAAAGTTTTTTTTCCTCTGGTGTTGGTTTGTGCACTGCAGCCTTTGAGAACCAGAGCACTATTTCCCCTCAGCTGAATATTTGTTTGTTGAGAAATATCCCCGTTTCTTTATAGCTGACAAACTAGCTCTCATTTGTTGCTGGTATTTGTTCTGAGCTGTAGTTACCAGCTGGTAGAATTTTTTACTGTTTACCGCCATCTTGTGGTGCTATTGAAAATGAAAAGGAGGACATTTTTAAATGTTCCCATTTCATATCATGTATATGTAATTAGTAGCTCTGTATTTCTACTTAAAATAAGCTTGTTATTCATTCATACAATCTGCAGAATTTTATTTATTAATTTGGTTTCTGTAGATAATGCCATGACAGTGTTGGAAAAAACCATTGCTGATTTCTATATTATTAAATGTAATTCATGCAATTCCTTATTGTTTCCCCCAATTCCATTTGAGTTATTTACTAGTTTAGTTTATTCATTAGTTTAAGATGAACAGCTGTGTTTCAGTTATCAGACCTGACATAATCTCTCTAGCTAGGTTCTGAAATATTGTGTAAACTAGAATATAACCAGGAGGATAAAGAACCCTGCCTGCTGTCTAGTTTCCATTTCCTGACACATCCTGGAACATCTCTCAACCAGTGTCCTGTGTTAGCTGGCTTCAATCATATATTGGACTCCCTACAGTTATTTGAGTGAAGGTGCAGGCCACAAAATCATTAAGATAGCTTTTATTCTCATCTTTGCGTAAGAAAGTGGAAAAAAGAAAAATGAACTTGAGTCCTCGCCCCAATATAAAGGAAGCCGTTTTCAAAGAGGCTGTGTGGAGTCAAGCAAAAGGTTGTTCTTGTTTCTTGCATGAACGAAGAAAAAGGCTCTGTCATCTGACTGTGTTATTTCCAGTCTAATTAGCAGCCCCCCCGCAGGTTTCAGTAAATGATGCCCTGGCCCGTCTCGGTCAGGGCTGGGCGATTCTGGGCCCTGACTCCAACCCCCTCCCCTCTGTCACGCTGCTGCCCTCACCCCACCAGTGTGCTTCCCTTATTGACTGCGTTCTGCAGGGTTGTTCCAGAGCCAGCATCCTTTAAGGGACGTATTCTACTCCTGCAAGGACAATCGGCAGTGGTGTGTGTGGTATGACAGGAAATGTGTTCATACTGCGATGACTCTCAGTAGGATTTGTTTTGTTTGTAAGCAGTAGAGATATAATTATAAGAAAAATTGCGTACATCTGATCACACCCGAGGAGGCCACTTAAGGGAAATGGGTTAAATTCTATCAATGGAGAGGAGGGGGTGGCGGGGTGGGTGGCACTTAAGCAGCAGACTACAGAAATGCTCCCAGACAGTCTGAGTAGTAGATGAGAATCTGTCTGGACATAGCAGGCATGTCAGGGACTGGGAAGTACAAAAGGAGGCTTACAGAAATGCGGAGATCTGTGCTAATCTGATATTTGATGGCACTTTCACCAATAAAACACAGATTTGCAACAAAATAAAAATAAATGGTGCCCTAAACAATGAGATGACTACACATGGCAAGCTGTCCTCCCTGATTCCTTTGTTACACCTGCGTGCGGAGAATCTCCTCTGCAAAGGCCTGCTCCCACTGGTCTCCTTGTATGACCTACATTTCAGCATGAATGCACCCCCCAGCCACCACCCCCACAGGAATGACAGAACTGGGATGTTGTATTAAGTGGAGCCTGATGCATTATCTTCCTGTCTGAATGTTTTCCCCTCCCAGGCACATCCAGAACATCGGCGAGATCAAAACTGACGTGGGCATGGCCAGGGCCTGGGTGCGTCTCTCCATGGAGAAGAAGCTACTGTCCCGCCACCTCAAACAGCTGCTCTCAGACCACGAGCTGACCAAGTGAGGATGTTTCCTTCGCCCTCCATGTTCTCAGAAGCTGTTATTCCCGCCGTACTGCTTTACTTAAATGAACATGTTTCCCCTTTTACAGAAAACAAATACTGTGCTAAATCAGCACTCTCATAGTATGTTTAGATAGTGTAGTGTTTTCCTTCTGAGACTATTTTCTCCTCCATACCTCCAAACCTATAAAGCACATTTACAGAGTAGTGTTTTATTTGAACTGTCTCACAAGTGTACGTCTTTGCAGAGTGTCTGAGGGGGGCTGTCGGGTGCAGTTCTGTAAGGTGTGCAATGACCTGGTTCATTTCAGCCTGGATCAGACAGAAAAACTAAACAAACCAGAAAACAATCCCAAAAGAGCTTTATTTTGTATTTATTTTAATCCAACAAAATGGGTGGCTGGACCCATATTTTCATCCTTTAGTACAATTGTAGTACAGAAGCATCTCCCCCATGATTCAGCCTGGCACCTAGTCTTTACAGTTGCAGATTTATGTCCATCTTTCTGAATTTAATAGGATTCCCATTTTTTACGTCTCCTGTCTTTTTTTTGCCTGTAGGTACATATCACATCAAAACCACCGTATTTCAATAATTTATCTCTAATATATGACCTTTTTTGAAATATCAACTTACAATCCATCATGAAAAATGAATTGCGTTGTCTGTCATTGCTTTTATTTATTTATGACCTGTGATCTACGTGATGAACTAGGTCATAGTGTTTTTTTTTTTTCTTCACTTTGAAGAGACCGACCTCCCTAAAAGGCATCATCCTTTTATATCTGTACCTTTTAATTTGTCTTGGCAGTTATCATCATATGCCCTGAGGCTCATACTTCTAGTAGTCCTTGTTATTACAGTTTTAAATATTAATCCTCAAACAAAGAGCACAGATCTGAGTATAGGAAAATCATTACAGAAGATTATAAAATAAACGGTCTGATTTATCTTGCAGTAGCCCTTTTGAGCTGCTTTATTTTGTTTGTATGATTCCAATTCCAGGATATGTCTGGCTTGTTTCCATGTCATGCATGGTTTCCTGAGACACATCCATGTACAAGATATGTGCTGATCTTCAGTTTTAAGTCATTCTCTTATTGCAATCATCTTGGACAATGTGCTTCGGAGTGGGGAGTATGTGAACACAGTAAGGGTTGTAATCTAAATCGGACATTTGCAGGAGGCATTGTGTCGAAACCACACGGGCGGTATACCCCTTTGGTCTTGACCCTTCGATCTTGCTTTAGACTTTGCCAAGGAAAAGCTGAGATGTGCGATGTTGCCTTTCTTGCGTTTCAGGAAATTGTACAAGCGCTACGCCTTCCTGCGTTGCGATGACGAGAAAGAACAGTTCCTGTATCACCTCCTCTCTTTCAACGCGGTGGACTACTTCTGCTTCACCAACGTCTTCACGACTGTCTGTGAGTGACCGGAGACAGCATTGTCCTTCGTTTAATGCTGAGTTAGTTTGGAGATGTTTGAAAGAGATTTCTGGGGGATAACATCAATCCAGATTAGAGTTCTCAATTCTGCATCCCAAAATGAAGTGCCATCTCACATTTATTCAACCTATTTTGCTACCGACTTCAGCAACTGTCACTGAAATACAATAGTAATGATAAGTCCTAGATATGACAATTGCATTACAATCACACTGATTATGTGAGCAGATAACCACGTAAAAGAATCCAAAGTTCAGCCAATCCTTTTGCTCCTGGTTGATCAATTAATCAACATTCCTTGAAACACCCAGCAATAAGTAAAAAGTATTTTTATTTTTACTTAAGATAAGCTTTTATGTAATTTAAATAGGTCTGTCACTTAGGGGTCTCTAATCTTTGTTTCAAACCTATTTCCAAAGCTATCAGAAAGTGTCTTCTATTGCTGAAGCACGACCTCTAGTTTCCCTGTATGACTCCTGTTCTTTGTTCTTTTGTCCCTACAGTGATTCCTTACCACGTACTCGTCATTCCTAGCAAGAAGTTGGGCGGCTCTATGTTCACAGCCAACCCATGGATCTGCATTTCGGGGGAACTGTCAGAGACGGGAGTGTTACAGGTCCCCAAAAATACCCTGGAGATCACCTTTGAGGTGAGTCCGAGTGGCAGCTGATAAAGCCCACGTCTCTTCAGGGGCTCAGAGGGAGAGAGAGCTGCAGCCGCACGACTGTCTAGTTTCATGCATACTTTATGTATAATCTCCCTAGAAACCACTGCCACACAGACACAACGGTACATAGCAGCTTATTGCTTGAGGATTCTGTCTGAATAGTGTAATCCCTGTAATGTAACAACAACAAAAGAAAACTGAGCCCATCGAATTGTAAATCTTGTCTCCGAAACGGGGATAAATGTTGTTGCCTTTAAATGCGCCTACTTAGTTTGGCAAGTCCATGAGTCTTCTGCCTTGATGAAGATGAACAAGCCCTCTGTACCAGGTTACACTTAATATAGGATAATATTACATTTGTGATTAAGGTTATGAAATCAGAAGTAAATGTCATTGATTCTTAACATCCCGTCCGTAAATCCCACACTGTACTCTCCACTTTAACTGTTTTGTGTTGTTTCTGTTAGTGCCAAAACCTTGGGAAACTGACCACAGTGCAGATTGGACATGACAACTCAGGGCTTTACGCTAAATGGCTGGTGGAGTGCGTCATGGTCAGGAACGAAATTACCGGACATGCCTACAAGTGAGTACAGCCTGGAAACCCGCAAATATGGGGTTGAGTACGCAAGATTGTGCAAGTAACTGTACTGTTACTGCCTGTTTTCACACTGGGAAGGTTTGGATTGCAGAATGTTTTCTAATGGCCCATTAGGCTTTTGTAGGGAAATCATATACACCTTTCATTTAATTCCTATGAAAAGCTGTTGAGAGGGAGGTTAAAGTTGGACATTAAAGCACTTTGTTTGAGTATACAACTTAGCAGGAGTGTACAACCATCGAGAGGTGTTTCTCTGAGCGTCTCTGGCTTCGTGCAGGTTCCCCTGTGGGCGGTGGCTGGGGAAGGGTGTGGACGATGGCAGTCTGGAGAGGATCCTGGTTGGCGAGCAGGTGACCCCCAGCATGGAGAACGAGGAGCGCCTCTGCAGGACCCCCCCCATGCAGCAGTCCCCCAGCATGATCAGGAGATTCGTCACCATTTCGCCAAACAGCAAACCAAGTGAGTACTGATCACACCGACCGCCGCTGGGACACCAGAGACTTGCAACCGCCGAGCTCGTTAGTGTTCCAGAGTGAGGTTTGGAGAGGATCAGCCAACTTGTATCACTTGGAGTCATAGACTAATGTTCTTAACAACTGTGAAATTAAGTTAATTGCACTGGTAATTTCTGCTCAATTCATCTGTGTATCTGGGGGTTTAAATGGTGCTGTTTACTCTTGTCAGCTGGATTAAAGAAGACAAATGTCTGTTTATTTTTTTAACCCAGGCAAAAGTGTGATTACCTGGCTGTATCACTTCAAATGGTCTTTGAAGATCGGGTAGTGATTCTGAGTTCTTTGCTGACAATTGGCAATTCCAGCTCTACCATGGGGGGGTGGCTTTGTTTCAGAGTAAATGGTTAATTGGAGAGGCTTTGATCAAGATATGGATCACTATTGTGTTTACACTGGGAGATTAGAAGGATGTGAAATGATTGAACTGTCCTATTCCAGAGTTGAACACAGGTCAGATCCAGGAGGCTGTCGGAGAGGCCATCAACGGGATTGTCAAGCATTTCCATAAACCAGAGAAAGAGGTGAGTGATATCACACTGCCCCCGGAAAAAAAAAACATGGATCCTCACGCTTGTATCCTGTAGTTCACCTTCACCAAAAAGAAAACTCTGTGGCCAGTATAATGGTATTCCCAAACAGTGGGCAGTATTCTGTGAAAGTACCTTTCTTGTCCTGTGTGTGTTTGTGACGGTATTAGTAGTCCTCATATAAGGTTTAGTGCCTAATTGTTTTTTTTATTGCACTGCTGTTTCCCCCGAGTTAATTATGCTGTAGTAATATTTTTATTTTTTAATATACAAATGTAATGTGTTACTGTACTGAGTGATTGCAGAGACGCTAGGTGTGCATTCATCTTGGCAAGATTTTGTTTTGTTTTCAACCTCATTTATTTTTCATTAGAACGTGAATTTCTGAGAGTTGCATGAACTTGTACGAGCTTTGTGTAAAGAGCCATAACGGTTGCCATGGTGGGTGTGTTTTTTTTCCAGAGGGGCAGCCTGACACTGCTCCTGTGTGGGGAATACGGCCTGGTCTCTGCCTTGGAGCAGGTTTTCCAGCACGGCTTCAAATCCCCTCGGCTCTTTAAAAATGTCTTCATTTGGGATTTCTTAGGTAAGCGCCTGATTTAGTTCAGTCTCGGTACATGGACTCTGCTGAAGGGGTTAATCGTGGTTTTGCCCGTCCAGTAGCACTGTGGCACTTTTTACACTTCCTTGTTGAATGAGCACTACCTTGGGAAGAGGCATCAGCCCACATATTCCACATTCCTAATTCCAATTCCAAAATCTTTATTGTTGGTTAAATTGAGTATACAATGGAAATGTATCTTGGCCTTACATTGTGGCTCAATGCTAAAGAAACATGCATAGCAATGTAAACACAATATCAATAAACAAAAATCCATGCTAGCATATGTAATATGTTTGACCTGCAACATACCATACTGGCATACAAACCTATACCTACACATCCACACACACAAGAAAACTATAAAATGACAATAATAATATGCACATAATAATATGTGTTTCTGTTTGTGGAAATGGTGCTAAATGTCAGGTATTGTCATGGTTTTCTGCAGAAAAGGCACAAGTGCATTTTGAAAGTCCTGAACAGAGGGATCTGGTGCAGGATGAGAACTGGCAGACCAGAGTGAGGAATTTCTGTCGGTTCATGAGTGCCATCAATAACACCCCCAGGAGCATTGGCAAGGATGGCAAGTTTCAGCTGCTGGTGTGTCTGGGAGCCAGGTCAGTTCTGTCTGCCAAGTCCTTCAGTGTCAGTGATGTCAATTAAGTCGTGTTAAATCTTTCTCGTTTTTCCATTGGTGTTCCCTGGTTATCAAATTGCACTGTCAGAGAACAGGGCCTCCTAGTGAGAAGGGAGGGCTACAGTTTAGTGATGTACTGGATGTTTTGGTGTGATTGACTATGAGGAATCTAAAAACTGTTTCCATAATAGTCCTTTCACTACAAAACAGATTACAAATGTAGGCCTATCACTTATCACACTTCAATCACTGAGGTGGTGTTTCTGCTTTTTTTTAAAGGATGCTAAAATGTGACTTCCTGTTATGCCACCCAGCCATTGTTTAAAGGAGGGGATTTCATAAAGACAAACAGCTATTTGTCATTACCTACTTATCATGGTTTTCCAGTCAATGGAAATTAATTTCCCGTGTTGTCTTTATTACGAGCCGGTGTGTGAGAGACCAGCATGCTGGGGCCTGTCTCCTGGGCCTTTGTGCCTGTTGTTGTGTGGGATTGTAATGTGCTGTTGGTTATCACTCCTTTATTATGACAGCGCTCTCTCTGCCTGCTGCACAGGAAACAAAAACACTGTGCAGTCCACCTGCCACTTCAAAACTCGTCTAATTAGCACGGCCCGCTTCACAGAAAGGAATCTTAAACAATTTCAACAAGTCGGCCCCAATAGGACTGTACATGTCTCCTTCAAGAGGATAAGTCAATAAACGTGACAATTTGCAAGACAAAAGTGGTGCTTTTTAAAAAAAATCTCTGAACGCATACCTTCTGTTCACTCTGCTGGTGGGCAACAGTTGGTTTCATTGTCTACACTCCCTTTTAGTTGATTTTCAAGTCCCAATGTTATATATGACTTGTGATGTTTTAATATTAGATGACATTTGGTTGCACGTTGCGGTGGGTGTTACATGGGTGTTATTCTCAACTTATTTTTCTTGTCTCAGGTTGTGCTCCATGGGTTAATATTAGCTAGGATTGTTTTTTTAGTAGACTCTTCAAAGGAGCAGTTTTAGCACTAGGGCTCAAGTTCAGCTGAACATTGACTGCGTCTCTCTCTCCTCAGGGATCACATGTTGCACCACTGGATCGCTCTCCTGGCAGACTGTCCAATCACAGCCCAGATGTTTGAGGACAGCGCTCTGATAAAGGACCACACGCTTGTGAACTCTCTGATCAGAGTGCTGCAGACACTACAAGAGTTCAACATCATATTAGAGGCTTCCCTCATCAAAGGAATAGGTATTTAGGCACATCTGGATACGTGAAGCACTGCTAGAACAATGGGGAACTTTCAAGGAATAATTTAACTTTTTTTTTTTTTTTACACGAAAGGAAAAGAGACTTGAACAAAGGACTTTTTTTGGGCTTATTTTAAAGCTACCATTACTTTTGCCATATATGAAGTGCAATGAGCCTTTTAAAACATTTTGTTATGTTTGTCCTCAGAATGATGTGCTGTTAGACTTTTCTTTTTAACTTTGTTTTATTATTATTACTATTGCCATTGTTATTAAAATGTTCTTGTTATTTTGGCAAAGGACCCCTACCTGTGCTATACTGTATTAAAAGACGCTAGGTCTTTTTTTTTGTTGTTGTTGTTGTGTACTGCTGATAATAGGTATATTTAAAAACAAAACAAACAAAAATCTGTTAATATATTTTCAAAAAGGAACAGTATTATTTTGATAGGTCTGTCGAGTTGCTTGCTCTGATGTTGAAATTTAAGTTTAACAGAGTCAGAATGCTGAGCTCTAAGCAAATGATGTAGAAGTATACTTTATAAGTACTAAACATGGGAGGAAATAAGATTTTTAATTTCAAATACAAAAGAAGAAAGACAAATAGTTTTATATATCTTCCAGTATACATTCACTTTTTTTTTTTAATGTACAGCATATCATACTACTCCTAATGTTTATTTCACTGTACCACCCATTCACCTTTAATGAAAAAAGTCCCTAGATCCTTTAAAAACACATTGAATATGGCTTAGGAGCTTCTAATGCATGTTTGTATGTATTGTCTCCTGTTTTCTGCAGGTAACTACACAAGTACATTGTCCTTCTAATATCACCCAAAGTTAGGGAATTCTGAGCTAATGCCCCTTACCTTAGCCTTGTTTTTGAGGTCTGTGCTTATTTATTTATTTTTTGCGTTCAAATGTTCAGGATGTACACGTCAGACCTTTCTTTCCATTCTTCTTAGTATAAGTAATAATGTGGTTATGACTTTTACTTATTAAGACCTCCCTGAACAGGTGTATCATTCCTTCATGCTTTGTTCTTGAATTAGATCAATGACATTCCATGAACAGAGCTGTGGAAGTCAAGCCATCTGTACCAAGGTCTGTGCTGTAAGTTATATACACATCCTCCCGTTTAAAAGTAGCTCATTCGTCAGCTACTGCGTCACCAGAATCTCAATTATTTTTTTTTAACCCAAAGCTGTCTGTAACAATTCTGCATTGCTGTTTCTACAACTACAACAATCTTATGAAGGGGAGGCGCTACATTTGCGAAAATTATAGTGTGGCTTGCTCAATAAGAGGTCACAGTGTCTAGATTTGTATGTACGTTTCAGTTAGTGATTATCATTTAGACAAGACCGATTTAAGTATCCCTGGAAAAAGATGAGGTAGCTATACCTGCTAAGTTGCAACGTGAACACTGGTCCCAGTTAAGATAATTAAAGAAGTTTCGAAAGCTCACTTTCAGACTTGGCCTCTTCTGTGCTTTTCCTGGACAAGGATATCTTCATACTGTTTAAGCATGTCAATTTACCAGCTCTGTTTTCGACTTCATTAGGTTCCTCTGCCGACTTTGATTTGGTCCCCTGGATTTATTTTCCGTTATCTACAGCCCACCCTCCTTAAAACATATCTGAGCTTTAGGAATAATCTAAACCCAGATACTCATTTAGAGGTGCCAGTTGAAATGAAACCTGTGTAGCGAGGCAATAAATGAACAATGAGGAACAATTCAATTTACGAATACAGTTTGTCCAAGTACATACACACATGCATTCGTACTCCTGAGCTGTTGAACTCCATAAAGAAGAGTGAAAGTTTACAGTGATCGATTTCACCACTAGAGTGCCCATATTTTCACCTCCAATGAACTCCTATACTCACCCAATAAACTGCTGCTGTTTATGCTATGCAATATTCACTGCACAGAAAACAAAATACCTTAATGGATAAATTAAGGATGACATTTTGAGGATCACAATTTCTTTTTTTTTTTATCCCATAATTTTACTGAGCAGCATTGTTTGAAGACATAACATAATTGCATCCTAGAAATACATCTGGCCGTTTTCAGCCCCAAAAAGCTTGGTAAGAGCTGATCCTTCAGCTGCCTTCAAATGGTAACTGCGTTAATGATGAGCTTCTTGGGACAGATATTAATTTAAAATTATAGTAAAATACAAACACTTCTTCCCCCTCCGTAACCAAGCTGTGTTATGTAGTGTAATATATGAAGTGGTAAATTGTGTACAGTGTATAAAATGTAATAATAAAAAAAGAAAATTCTGGATAATATGTCTGTATGTAAAAGTGTATTGTATATTTTTACATAAACCATGAACTTACTCTAGTACGTAGATTGCAATTAACAATGTGACTTGGGAAATGGTTTTATAGCAGGTGTCCTTTTTAACTCTGTAACTGCTCTGGTTGTATCTATTCTGTATAGGTACTGTAGCTCTGTACTGGGGAGATGGTACTGAGTGGTTACACTTGTGTTTTAAACTGTCCTCATAAATAAACAGTAAATATTTCCTAACAGAAGGACTTGCATCTTGGTATTCTTGGTATTAATCATAATGTAGAACACCTTCAGATTTTATTTCTTCATTTTGTACATACAAAACTTGTTTGTTTGGGGGTTTTTTTAGACCCACTGGCTTGATTTCATAAAGCAGAAGCAATGTCCTACCTGATAAATGTGACATTGTTGTATGTAAATATGAAACAACCATCTACTTTGCAAACATTGGGATTAAATTCAGTAATTCAGTTTGTGCCAAAATGCATTGAGTTCATTAGTTTAACTCTACAGTACAATGATTAGTTTCCATACAACCAGGAGGCATGTGTAATTATTAGGTTAAACGTTGTGCTTAAGGGAACAATTATTACATCAATGCAGTGCGATATTTCTTACTGTTTTTTTTTTTCCAATATCCCACTCTGTATTGCAATGTGTAGCCAAGTCCCCTAAAAATAAACCTTAGCCTGGCAAGATTTGAATAATGTTGTATTACCCTAACCACTGTTTCAGTGTAGAAATGTATGGCCTATTAACTTTTGAAGCGCATCTACAGAGTAGAATATTAGTCAAATTGTTTTAAGCAGAACTGCCGCCAAAATACTTCAGTTCTGACGTGACGTATTTTTATCACTTATTGCGTTACAGGTGGACATTGATTAGAGAAGAAATACCTTGGATATTAAATGAATATGTACAAAAAGCTGTCGCAAAACGTAGACCCAGGTAACAATTTAACGCCGGAATGTACCTCTGTGACAATGTTGGTTGGTGTCCATGCTGTCACAATGTTGCTCGTCAACAAACTTGCAACTGCAGTTAAATGTTGCGAGTCACTAGGGGATCAGTCCCTCGGCGCACAAATGGGAAATGACAATGACATCGCTTTAGTGCAACATTATTTATACTACATACTAACCAGTCTACTTTCGGAGACTTATGCGTCAACCAAAACAAAACTGTGCAGGTTTTGCCTTTGAATGAGCCTCTCTTAAAAACCATCCTCAACATCGGAGTTGTAAACACACAACCCCGCCACCGCCGGAGCGACTTGTGAATGAAGTGCCCCTTCGCACGTACGCAGCACGGGCTTGCATTTGGATGGGAGGAGTCCCAGCTACACAACGTAAACACGGCGGGCCGCCACCGCTCTCTACTGGGACCAAAGGAACAGACTACTGCGCTCCGCTGTGAAGGACGCTGTACTACAGAAGACGAGCATCAAGTCAAGACAGCCTGGGATGCTCCGATCAGGCGTGCATGGTTATCAGGTTACCAAAACGCATTCGCGCCATTTCAGAACCCTCGCCTAACAATAGATTTCTTGTTTCATTCCTTCACTGCTGCATGCATTGTAGGGAATGTAGTTGCCAAACCAATGCAATCCATACAATGACCGCAGCGCCATGGAGAGGAGAACTACTCTACCCGAAATGCAGCATTCTTAAATGCCTGCACGCCGTGCTCTGATTGGCTGCATTTGCGTTCAAACGAGTACGTTACACTCCTTATAGGGTGTTTCTGGGATGCCAAGGTTTTATGCTAATGATATTGTAATAGCCAGCTGTATGCAGGAGTAGTAGTAAGACATGCGCAGTGCCCTACTGAGAAAACAGACAGGATTCAAAGTTTTTGTTTGGTAAGTCGTGATCTTTGTCATTTTTGCGCTCTGTTTTTGCTCCCAACTTTAAGGGAACAGTGGCCAAGTGTGGCAGCGGGCATGTTTTCGGACCCGCAGGGCTGGGGGGCTAGGAGCGGGTGCGCAAGGTGGTCATTCACGCACAACAATGGGAGAACGCGCATGGGGAGCGTGGCGCGGTGGAGTAACAAAACCCGCTGCGGGGACGGGGCACCGTTTCGCGCTTTGCGGGGGAGAGCTGGTTTTGTTTGGCGGATAAACGGGTGAAATCCACGCCGCCACGATGCTCGGGTTTCGGCGGAGATTTAAAGCGCGGGGTCGTTAATAAAAGTGGGATTGATTGGAGCGCCGCACGCTGAGAATGTTGTGAACGTTCCTTAAAGAGAGAGCGCCTCCCCTCTCTTCTTACTAGGGTGCTTGCAAACCTAACTCGACCGACGAGAGTCCGGAGCACGTTTTGACGTTGAAATATATGTTTGAATGTGTCTGGCGCAAGCACGGTAGTATTTCGGGGGCTTTTCTTCACGGTGTTGTGCAGATCTGTGCTGCTAGTGTGGGATCATAGATGGTTATGACATGATGGCGTCAGGACGGGGCTTTGATACAATGACACTAAAGGTCTGCGCTGTATTGTACACGAGGCGTGCGGCTGGCTCTGTTTTATAACTTTATTTCCATCCACTTACTGATTTACAGAACTGCAAAAATCAATAGAGAATGGGGGAAAGGTCCCCAACGTGTGATGCTTTTGTAACCTTTGTGTGCGAAAACAAGTTTCAGTTTCGACACTTGAAACGTGCCGTTAAAAAAAAGACGACCCGCACCACACTTCCGAAAGGCAATGCATTTGACTTGTATTTTTTTTTTTTATGAAAAAGACACAAACCACGATCGATCTCCAAAATGTGCGTTTGTTTTGGCCGTTTCGTGGTGCGGGGGTATTACTCCGTGTTAAGTGCCTGCGAGGTTGGTGTGGCAGAGAAAGTGGGTTATGTTGTGTCTGGCGCGGCCGGTTGGTAATACTGTATCACTGGGTGCAAATATAGGTCAATTAATTCGCTACCTTTGCGTAGAGCCTTTCATGGGTTTTGTAAGACTGCTCACGGTTTGTTCTCTGCTATATGGCTGCTTTAATGAGAGTAACATATTAGATCAGACCCTTCTTTGCCCCAGTGCGTGTTGTGGTGTCCGCCCCCTTCGGGATACGAGCCCAGTAAGCGAGCTGCAGTGAGCCCAGTCCCGTCCCTGCGCAGCCGCTGCCATGCCATGCCATGCTCTGGTGCTATTGCTGCTTTTTTAACAAGCATTAGTTTCGATGCAGTTTAGTTACACACCGTTTTCCATTTGTTTCTCAGAGCCACACAGCGCAGTTTGGAGATGTTTGGCTTTCATAAATCCAAGATCTACCGCAGTCATGAAGGCTGCTGCATCTGCAAGACCAAGTCCTCCAGCTCCCGCTTCACAGACAGCAGCCGATATGAGGAAAACTTCAGACTGTGCTTCGGGTGAGAGATCCCACAACACGACTGTATTTTATATATTATATATATATATATATATATATAATATATTATATATATTACTGGATATTGTCTGCATATTCACTCAAGGCTCGATTTTTTTAGATACATGTGTGTGTATACATATTGTGATTATTTATGAGCAGACTTGCATTTTACACAAGAAACATTGTAAGGCATTGCAAAAGAGCAGTAATACAATTAGTTAAACAAAATCAAGTACCTGTGCAATAAATATGCACAAGTTTACAGTTTTAAAATATCATAAATTATGAAATTTTTTAAGATAAGTGTAAGAGTTCACTGATTAACACTCAAAGCTACTTATATATTGGGACACATTACAATATATTGGCTTAAATGCCTTTGTTTCAACCTGGAAGACATTTGCTCAGCCATGTGTGCAGATGCAGAATATAGTGGTCCAGGACTGTGCAGCTCCACTGAGTTCAGGCAGGTAAGACCACCGGATTGTAATCTGGGGCCGGTCTGTAACTCTGAACGCACTGTAATTTATCTGGTTTAATGAAATGAAAGCACTGCTCCCCTAGTGTGTTCAGTTTTGTCATGTAGAAGTATAACACTGTGTGTGCATTTGTTTTAGGTTGGTTGAAGATCGAACAGGAGACATCTGTAACGCTTGTGTTCTGCTTGTGAAGCGTTGGAAGAAACTCCCCCTCGGCTCTAAAAAGAACTGGAACCATGTAAGTTCTCTTCTGTCTTCTGTGTGCATTCGTTTTTTTTTCAACCATTTTTGAATGGAGTGTTTTTTAGGGTTATTTATATATATATTTTTCCTGCATTTATTTTTCATACTTATACCTTTCACCAGGTTGTGGATGCAAGAGCAGGGCCTGGCTTCAAGTTGACGAAGCCCAAGAAGGTGAAGAGCAGTGATGGCAAAAAGAAGAGCAAACTCAAGAAGTTGCACAAATTCAAAAGACAAAGTGAGTAGCTTGTTGTATTTGTAAAGCTATTTTGTCAAGAGCCATCCTCTTTTTATCTGGTGTATGGTATTTATAAAGGGTGGAATTGCATTTGTGTAATTAAATAACTTCCCCTGGCTAATTACATCCATTGTGAAGTAGGTTGGTAAGATTAGAAGATGCACATGAAAGCATTTTGCTTTCCATAGACTTCGTTGTGGACGGCTCCAAACCAGGGCAGCGGTCCGCTCTGTTCCAGGTGTCCGTGCGTATCCCATCTCGAAGCTCAACGATCTCGTGCTTTCATTGCCTTTCAGACTCCGATGCCCACAGCACGACGTCGAGCGCCTCCCCGTCTCAGTCTCCCAGTTACAGCAACCGGTCTGACGATGGCTCTGACATAGAGTCCAAGCAGAGGCATCCCACCCCGTCTGTGTTCTCCTTCATAGACCTCTCCTACTGGAAAAGGTACCTTTTTACAAAACCTGTTACAGGGCATTCTGGGTGTCTGCTAGGAACGAACTGGTAACTGGCCTTGATGTTGGGGCATTTGTTTATTTCACTGGGGCAAGTGCCCAAATGCCCCAGAGCTGTAAATTACTATCGGGCGTTCTTCTGTCAGCACAGACTACTGTGTTTTGAGAGAGATGTTATACTGGGGGCATTTGAGAACTTTTTAACTTTTTGGACGTTTTTATTTTGCAGGCAGAAGGTGTGCTGTGGCATTATCTACAAAGGCCGCTTTGGCGAAGTCATGATCGACCCACGCCTCTTTAAGCCGTGCTGCAGCTCCAAGAAGAAGGAGTCCCTGTCACAGGCCGAGGACTCCCCACCGGCCCTGAAGGAGGGGTGGTAATGGGTGCTGGCTGTTCAACTCTCCTTCTAGTTTTGTCTCCAGTGGCAGACTTTCCCCCTCACCCTGTCCCCCATTCCTCAGTCTTTTGTTAACCTTATATCAATTAGCCAGGAATCTTTTGTTTGTCAGTTTTGCATATGTAAATTAATTTTTCAGTAGTTTTTTTTTTTTTTTTTTTTTTTTAAGAAAACAAAAAAGAAAACAAAAATTCAACTATGGGCATTAGTAAAATATTTATAGTATGAGGAAACCTTTATATATGGACATAAAAGGCAGATTACTCAACTTTCTTTTTTTATGTATTTCATTCAAAGACTGTAAAATATTATGTTTTTTATATTACCAGTTTCTGCATCTGTAAATAGTGTTAAAAGGTTATACCAGTGCATTGACTGCCTCATGTAGTTTTATTTTATTTTTTTAGTTCTTTTAAGTGCAGTCTTGATAAAAGGAAAAGAAAAAACAGTTGCTTTATATTTTGATATGCAAAATACAACATAAGGTCTTTTGACCCATTTCAGTGGCGTGATGGAGTATGTTTCTGCTCGAAGCAATACCTTGTCATTTTGTGATAACCACTTTTGTATTTTTCTTAATGGAATCGTTAAACTTAAGGTGCATGCCAAAATTCTTCCAAAGCCTCTCCAAAATTGTGAGAGAAGGCGTTTGTGTTGGAAGTCTGACCCAAATTCACACACATCTGTAGGTGTCAATATAGAGCCCAAGAAACCACACACACACACAACGATGTGTACGTTCACTGGGCATCGCAGATTAATGACTAGTGTATAATACAATGCACATAATCTCTGTGTTCATTCCCTTGAAATAGGAAAAAGTATATGTTCAGTATTTATTTACTTAATACTTTAAGAGCAATTATACCGGTCTTCCATTAATTCTCAGCTGTAGATTCTATACTGTAAAACCAATGTTTTTTAGATGATTCAGGAATATGTTTATATGCAATTGACGGTTTTAATATTTGGCTATACTTGCCATTTCAGAAAAAAAAGTCTATATGATCTTATGCACTGGTGAAATTGTTCAACAGAACTTAAACTCGTATCCCAAGACATTGCTGCCTGTTGGATCTGTACAATAGAGACAGACATATTCTCTGAAAAAGATGCAAGATTGACCCTTTAATTAAAGTCGCTATAACTGAAGTTCCAAAGCCCTCCATTCTATTACCAAAACAATATGACACTTGGATTGTCATTATATTAAAATATATATAGTGACTTACATCTTTAACCATACATTTCAGTTTTTTCTAGATCCATTATGCATCTTATTGAACTGAAGTATTTCACAGAAGATCTTCAGTAGTAATGCAGCTCTTTTAAGTGTTCTGTTATGTAACGTGGCACAAATGGCATCCTCAGCTGGCAGTGGTCATTTTTGCATTGTGGCTGGTGATGGGGTGACTGCTGCTTGTGTGGTACAGGGAGTTTTTAAGGAAGTCCTGTATTGCAGGTCAATCTCCAATCAGGATTCTGTGACGAATGTACAGAATCTATATAAAACCTCAACCAGGTTATTTCTACTGCATGGTTTACCATGTGCAAGTGGATGTGCCATATAGGAGTAAACCTAGTTGGTGGTTTTCCATATTGTCAAATACAGCAACTTTATATAGGTTGTGAATGTACACAATACAATAAAAAATATCAATTTTCCTTAATCAAAACTCCCAAGGGTAAATACATGTGCAGTCCTAGAGATATCTAAGTCATGATGCTTTGAATGCTTTTGTCTGTTCATTCTTGCACTTGTGTAATTAAGATTTTACTATGTGGAAATTTGATATTGTATAATTTTCAACTTATGCATCTTAAATCAAATTGGAAGATGTAGCACAGATTGTTGTAGGAGCCATGATTTTTCGTCAAGAATGTCCTTTCAATGTCATTCTAATGTTACTTTTTTAAAGTTTTAGCTGGAATTTTATGTGTCCACCTGAAACCCCATTGATTAAGTCCAAATTAGCAATGTTCCAAATACTTTAAACGGGAAACAAGAAAACACACTTCTGTCTTTGCTGTCATTTAGGATTCTACCTCTAAACAGTGCTCTTAAATACAGAACCAGGATTTGTAGCATTCATGATCAAATCCAGGCTGATGAACCAAAAACTGACCTATAATTAAATAAATCTGTGTATCAGTGGGAATAATTACCAGCATCTTCCTGTTGTATTCACTGAGTAAGATGATCTTGTTCCTTGAACCACAATAACACCCAACAGGTCTTTGAAGAAAGGAGTTTGTTTTTTTCTGTCTGCCTTGTTCCACTAGATTTGCACACGGTTGTATATTTTCAAGAGTGCACAACTGTATACAGTTTGTTGCTTTAATGGTTAGGCATCGTTGTCCACTCTGTAATGTTGATTCACTTTCTATGATCTCAAATTATGCGGATGACCGTTTTGTACGTGTGATTCCACGTTTTTATCGTCATCCATTCAATGTTGATTACAACACTATATATTTATTTTTGTTGTGGAAGGGAAGAAAAACCTTTCTGTGAGTAAAATCTGAGTGACATCTTTTATCATGGCTGCTTTTTAAATAACCATCTTCAATATCAAATCTTTCTGGGTTTTGTTGGATGTTGGTATCAGGGCTTATCCTACCCTAACCCAAATGAAGATGGATAATGTGTTTAAAAGACTTGACGTTGAATAAAAAGATCATTCATTTTCATAGTCTTCAGTATCTTGAATGATGAAAATGAGAAAATAAGTTTTTCTTTCTAATTAAGGTGGAATATCAAACTAATTCCAATATTGGTTATTTAAAAGAAATAAATACATTTAAGGGTGCATATTTATTCATTATTGAAAGTGTGCCTTAGGTAGAAATCAGTGGAACTCTTTCATGGCTTTTTTTTCCATAGATTTAAATGAACGTCTAGGTTTCCAGTCTAATTTATTATATTTATTTTGCATAAGCTCTGTGTATTCACCTGATGCTGTAAAGAAAACTGTTTTTAAATCATTTTATTTTTGTGCACTTTTTGGAATATTTGACCAACTGTTAAATTGAATACTATTTTATATATCTCTACTGTATCACTTCTGTATTTTAATAAAATATTTAAAAAAACAAGTGCATGAATTCAGTTGTCTCTGTTGAAGAAGAAAGTCTACACCAAAGTCTATAAAGAGGTGTATTACAATGTATTCTTCAGCTACCATTTTGCATATATCATTTGATAAGCTTTTGTGACACCTTTATACACACACACACACGTTGTTATAATCAGATTTCCATATGAGTATTACAGTAGCAGGCTGTAAACCTTAAGACCTGCAAAGAAAGAATGCAAAACGAAATTGTCTCCGAGAAATGACTCGGGATTATTACTTTTTCACCTACGAGGCCCAACCCCTCTGCCATCCGTAAATTAAAGCCAATGTCTGCTGGCTCTCTTCCAATTAACAAAATATGGGATAAAACACACGACGCTTATTTCTTTACGATGCCACTACATTTCCACTGTAATTCGCTTAGTCTGATTTGCAGAATGTGCTGTATTTGCTGTTTTTTGTCTTGTCTGATGATTAATTACATCATTTAACCAGGAGAAGGATGAGGAATGAGCACTTGAATGAGGTCGCATGTTAAATAAAAACCTTAAACAGAATCCGCTGTCAGGTAGTTAACAACAGTGCCACTAGATGGCGCCAAATACTCGCTTTAACGGTACTTAGCCAAGTCCATCATTAAGCATTTAGTTTCATTTAATACTATACACTCACCTAAAGGATTATTAGGAACACCTGTTCAATTTCTCATTAATGCAATTATCTAACCAACCAATCACATGGCAGTTGCTTCAATGCATTTAGGGGTGTGGTCCTGGTCAAGACAATCTCCTGAACTCCAAACTGAATGTCTGAATGGGAAAGAAAGGTGATTTAAGCAATTTTGAGCGTGGCATGGTTGTTGGTGCCAGACGGGCCGGTCTGAGTATTTCACAATCTGCTCAGTTACTGGGATTTTCACACACAACCATTTCTAGGGTTTACAAAGAATGGTGTGAAAAGGGAAAAACATCCAGTATGCGGCAGTCCTGTGGGCGAAAATGCCTTGTTGATGCTAGAGGTCAGAGGAGAATGGGCCGACTGATTCAAGCTGATAGAAGAGCAACTTTGACTGAAATAACCACTCGTTACAACCGAGGTATGCAGCAAAGCATTTGTGAAGCCACAACACGTACAACCTTGAGGCGGATGGGCTACAACAGCAGAAGACCCCACCGGGTACCACTCATCTCCACTACAAATAGGAAAAAGAGGCTACAATTTGCACAAGCTCACCAAAATTGGACAGTTGAAGACTGGAAAAATGTTGCCTGGTCTGATGAGTCTCGATTTCTGTTGAGACATTCAGATGGTAGAGTCAGAATTTGGCGTAAACAGAATGAGAACATGGATCCATCATGCCTTGTTACCACTGTGCAGGCTGGTGGTGGTGGTGTAATGGTGTGGGGGATGTTTTCTTGGCACACTTTAGGCCCCTTAGTGCCAATTGGGCATCGTTTAAATGCCACGGCCTACCTGAGCATTGTTTCTGACCATGTCCATCCCTTTATGACCACCATGTACCCATCCTCTGATGGCTACTTCCAGCAGGATAATGCACCATGTCACAAAGGTCGAATCATTTCAAATTGGTTTCTTGAACATGACAATGAGTTCACTGTACTAAACTGGCCCCCACAGTCACCAGATCTCAACCCAATAGAGCATCTTTGGGATGTGGTGGAACGGGAGCTTCGTGCCCTGGATGTGCATCCCACAAATCTCCATCAACTGCAAGATGCTATCCTATCAATATGGGCCAACATTTCTAAAGAATGCTTTCAGCACCTTGTTGAATCAATGCCACGTAGAATTAAGGCAGTTCTGAAGGCGAAAGGGGGTCAAACACAGTATTAGTATGGTGTTCCTAATAATCCTTTAGGTGAGTGTATAAACACACACTTTGGCCAGTTTTGTTATACGTGGATCCTATGGCTTATCTATAAATCTCCACTGGCTCATTGTTTTTCACCGCAGCTATTACTAGTAGTAGTAGTAGTTCTTGTTTGAAAAAGCAGAGTGCTGTTTTCCTGAAGGATCTGTAATTAGACTGGATTCCATATTATGGACACTTTTCGCAGGAGTTGGACGCTTTCACCTGTGCATGTCCTTCCGTTATGATTTTTCATTGTGTGTTATCATGAGACCGATCTGGAGCACCGAGGCCTGGCTCGGTATTTTAAAGCCATGCATTAGACTGAGCTCTAACTGTCCCCAGACTGCGGGATGTGTCTGCGATGTGTCCATGTCTGATGTTTGACCAGGAGCTCCAGCGGACCCGCAGCGCAAATATGTGACGTCACAGCCGAGGCATTTCGCCGGCAGCCGCGAAGGGTCCGACTCAATAGCCGCGTCTGTGGCTGCAAACCGACGAAACCTGCGATTTCTGTTCTTCATATGCAATATGGACTTGGATTTGATGATAAACGTTTTTGTTATGATGGCTTGATATTCGAAGTCTCATGCATACCACAAAAATGTGCCTCATGTGGGCTGCAGAAAGCACAGGCAGACTTTCAGCTGCAATCCGTGTGTTAATGCGCAGACTGACGCACACAGCCAGGGTACCTGTCTCATGTAAATCCGTACACTTTAACCAATGGGAAATGACTTGCTTTGCGCTCACCTTAGTTGTAAGTAGAATGAGATCCCATGACTGTTGATTCGTTTATATTATTGCATTTATATGATTACCTCCTTACGACTAAAAAATGTGTTAAACGGTCGTAAACAGATTTTATTGTGAAGCTAAAAGCACCAGCTAATTAACAGTATAACGTTAGTGGGTTGTGTTTGTAGACGGTGTACTGCAAAGTTGCCACATTGTTTGCTAACATCCCGCACCCTCGCCGCACCGCTGGCCAGCTGTGGAGCTGCTCTCCTCTCACAGGAAGGCTTTGTCCAGCTAATGCGCGCTAAGTGATCCAATGACAATGAAAATGCAAAATGAAGAAAAGTCGATTTTTTGCCTCATTTTTTACAAGATGTTAGCCTATTCTGGAACTTAATTCCGTAGAAAAATTGTTTACTTCTCTGCTGGCCACATCATCCAGTTTAAGTAAGTCCATGAAACTGAATGTAAACTTGACTCGGAGGAACAGTGAGTGCTAGGACTGCTCTTCCTTTACTTTAGGCACGTTTTATTCTCCTGTGAAACTGTAGGAAACAAGTAAACACTCACTTTACAGCATGCCATTGTTTCTGTGAACGTGTTTTTTCTGTGTTTTGTTGAGTTTTGTTGGTTAGCACCCTTACAATGTCCTCCACATTCAGCTCGGGTCATGAACTATAATCTCTCCCCCCACACACAAACACACCTCCTTCTCTCTCAAGACATTTTCACGATTTTCAGTGTTTTGTGGCTGGAGTATTATCTGTAACTGTGAGAACTGTAAACTGCATTAATAGGGGGAGGATTGGTTGCTGTGAGTTCAATAAAATAGACCATATACTACAGACGGATTACAAATAATGGCACTTTGATCACTTACAAAGACCCTGTACAAGCCACTCAGTGAACTGTGAAATACAATGGGATAATTTATGGCCACTATTATTCTTGCCTTCAAGCAAGCACAGCACTTTTATCTATATTTTAATTTAAGAATTAAATACATATATATGAAACAAAATATGCGTTTTGTCTGCTTGTTTTCTCAGGCGGGGGGGCATCAAAGAGGCAAACAACTATAGACGAGGGGGGAGTATATATGTCTGCAAGGTGATACATTGGTCTCTCTTTAAGGAAAGAATTAATGTCCGCCTGGCAAGTTAATTGTTATTCCCAGGAGGTGAGGGTAGAAGGGCCTCTCAACCACATCCAGAAGAAACCGAACATTTCGCCTTTCTAATCATGGTGAAGTACCTATCCTAATTAGTCTTGTTTAGTTGTTTTTTTAAGTCCTGGTGTCTTTTCACAGCTAAGCAATGTTCTTTAAACCTGAATTGGAATGACCCATAAAAAATACATGCTGCAAATAAAATGTTTGCTATTCCTTTCTGTCTTGTGCTGTCCTGAACCCCTGGCCATCTTTATCCCAGGCCACTCTTTGTGAAGTGGTCCATGAAACTACGCATGTTTAGCCTGTGCCTGGGATGGGAAGAGGGAGGAGGTACACTGACGAATAGTCACTTTCTTCTCTCTCTCTCTCTCTCTCTCTCTCTCTCTCTCTCTCTCTCTCTCTCTCTCTCTCTCTCTCTCTCACACACACACACACACACAGACACACACTTTTTTTTTCTTCTGACAGGATAGACTGAAAATGAGGCGGACACTTGGGCATTTTCTCAGTGCAAACGCGTCCTTGCAAAGAGACACCTAGTCTGGGATCATATCACTATGGGAGCTGTTTGTTTTGCCCGGGACTTGTGTTTGTTTTTCCTCCTGTTAAATACCCGTCAAAGCCCTGCAAGTGCAGAGCAGCAAGGTAAGTTTGCCCACTATCTACTAGGATGCTGTTTTACGCACATTTCATATCCTATGGTAATGTTTGTTTGGTTTTCATCTTCTGTTACAGAAAAATATATAAGTATGCAATATTTTAAGATGAATGCATTTTATTTGACATGATATTCATTAATTAACTTTGAATTATATTGAAATAAATATATGTACATAACCTATATTTGCGCTTTGTTTCGTTTAATAATATATATATATATATATATATATATATATATATATATATATATATATATATATATATATATATAAAGTAAATACGCTATTGTGCTGAACATTGGAACAATTAAAATGAAAATGTAAACTAAATTGAATTAAGAGCTGTTTTGTTTTATTTTTAAACACTATTAAATTATGTCAATTGTTTTAGTTTAGGCATGCAAATTAATGGTGTGGCACTATGTTAACTATCTTAACACAATATGACCTGAATACACATTAATTTGCATTGCATGTATCAGTGAATTCATTTTAACTTAACTTAAAGATTTCTTAAGAATTTGGAAGACAAATCTTAACTTTGCTCCCCCCCCCCCCCCATTTTGTTTGTGTGTTTGTTTGAAGGAAATACAGAAAATAACATGTTTTTTAGTTAAATTCATTAATGCAAAATAAGAGAAAGATATTGTATTTTCGAGCTGTATTGTGCCTGATCCCTTATAAAGCAGCTTAAACATATCAAGCACGATTATCACATTTGTGTGCGCCATGGTAAAATTGAACTCCATTCTCTGAAAGTTGGCTAGTTTCACAAGTTTCAGATGCAAAACGAATTGTAGACAATATAATTATGGAAAATATAAATAATAATATTATTGTTACTCTCACCAAAATGTAGGGTACGAAATTATCTGGGCTTATATTGTTTTTTTGTTTTGTTTTGTTTTTTTACTGTGGCAAAAACCATAGGAGAATAATTGTTACACTTTACAGATGCAGATCAGTGCGCCGAAGACATTGATGCCTGTCATGTAGATGCTATTTGTCACAATTCACCAGCATCTTACAAGTGTACATGTAAATCTGGTTACACAGGAGACGGAAAACACTGTGAAGGTACGCTCAAATGTATTAATATAACATCTGAATTAACAATTTAATAATCGTTAGAATCCACAATATTGACACACTATTTTAGCCCTTTAATATTGAAGCTCTAATTATTTCTGTAAGTGTCTTTAGCTGGTATACTATCTTCACAATATATGGGTCTTGTTTTTGTATTTTTATTGAAAATGCAGAAAAAAATGGTATTGTCATGGATGCACCATTTCCATTCTGCTGAAACAGCCAACATCCATCAATCTTGACTTGTGTCCCGTTTCTTAGACATTGATGAATGTGAAATTGAATACAATGGAGGCTGTGTCCATGAATGTAACAACATACCAGGCAATTACCGCTGCCTTTGCCATGATGGGTTCATGTTGGCACATGATGGACACAATTGTCTAGGTAAGAAGTATTTCATATCTGCACAACATGGATGGAGGTTGGTTGTGAAAGGTTTCTTGGTCACCACATGGGGCGGAAACGGTGCTGTAAAATAATGAGTGGTCACACTTTCAAATAAGGTGGTGTGATTCCTCATTAATTAATATATGAATACCACAGGATTAGCACATGAATATGCCATGCAATTCATCTGAGTTTTGATGTGCATGAGGTATTGATGTCTCAAGTATTCAAGTTTTTCTAATTAGCTTCACCTTACTTTAAAGCCCAATGTTTGGGGGTACGGTTGAAGAATGTTGCCATACATAGATTATTTAGAAAGTTTCTCTGTAAATGCTACCCTGGTTAAAAAAAAAATGAAAGAGTGATCTAGGAGCTGCAATTAGAAAAGAAAACAGCATCAATAACCTTTTATTATCCTTTCTGATTAGAGCTGCACAGCTTCAAATTAAAACTCTACCTTATCATTACTAACGACTGGGAGACTAGTCTGATGAAATTATAGGTATAGACAGAAGGTAGGGGGCAGGTGTTTGCATTACGTGTTGGAGGTGGAATGTAATTAAGTTGTCTTTTTGCTTTTTGCTTGGAACAACATATTGTTTTGATTTGCTTTGAAATGATGAACTGTACAGTGAAAATGAAATGGAACTGTTTGGAACAATTTATGAAGACTGATAGGGTCTGCATGTAAATGTGGTTTAATGTGGTTTGAGACACAATATTTGCAAACATTTTATCAGTGTTATGTTTTAGTGCATTCACTTGTATTATTATTACTATTATTATTTTTAAACTTTAATGAGTCCAGTGTCAGAAAATATGCAGTTAACTGGAGTTTTCTTTCAGACATGAATGAGTGTGAGTTTAACAATGGAGGATGTCAGCATGTTTGTGTCAACACAATGGGCAGCTATGAGTGTCGCTGTAAGCAGGGCTTCTTTCTCAGTGACAACCAGCACACCTGCATCCATCGCTCTGTAGGTAAGAATATCTCACACTGTCTTTTTGTAGAGTTACTAACCTTAACGTTATGCTTTTGACTTCTCCCACGGATGCATTGATAATAACTTGCTTAAGACAGTGGGTTTTGCTTGGCTGCACATTCAGGCCAGCACTGCTAAGAGAAGCTTTGACTTGAGTGTTTTAATAATAGGGTGTCAATGAATGACAGTATCTTGTTTATTTACTTATTTGTTCATTTACATGCCTTATTTTTACTGTCGTTGTGTAATTTGACACATGTAGGAAGCTGGGAAATCACACAAACAAAAGGTGTTGTGATTCCTTCAAAGATGTCAGCTTCCCTTGTTTTCCTCATAATTAATTACACGCGTTTCTGATAAACATTTTAATCTCTGTGAAATGGACAAATAAATGGCTTTACCACATAGGTTATCAAAGCCTGGATCCTTAATTGAAAGGTGTATTGCACAGTGGGTGGAGGTTTGCAGTGTCACAGGCACAGCAGAGAGTTATGGAACTAATTTGTAAGTGTTCATGTATAAGTGTGTGATTGACAGCTCAATGGTGGATGATAGCTTTTAAGCTGGGTTCCTTTTCTCTTGTATTATCTGTAGGATTTCAGTTCTAAAGGCCACATGCTGTGGGAAAGGAGCCCCATGTCTTTCAGAACAAAACAAGTTAATAATTGCAGCACATGAGCTTTTGTGCACAGCGTCATAGATGAGAATAAAGCACCTATTTTATGTTTGTAACTTTTCAGCCAAAAGTATTGTATTTCTCTCTCTCTCTCTCTCTCTCTCTCTCTCTCTCTCTCTCTCTCTCTCTATTTCCCTCATTCTGGATTGACTTTAAAGATGCTTTTCCACCCCATTGACTTTTAAAGTAACAGGGGTGCACAAACACATTCAGTTGCATAAATAATGAATGTGACGGACAAACTGATACCATAAGAAGCCAGTGAAACAGCTGGAAGATAAAAGGTCATGGATCTGTGTACCTTTTTTCTGAAAGGCTAGATATGATAGGTCTCAGAAGAGATGGAAGTGGGATAGAATATGGAACACAATCAGGAAAACTGCTGTTTACCCTAAAATAGCTATTTTGTTTTTATGGCACAAAAGGGAACTTTCCCCTCTAGGTAGCACAACAAACTGGAGGAAACACTAAAAGGCAGCTTGCAAAATAAAGCCCTTAAACATGTAAGTTAATATTATATGAAGGCCACTTGAAGTAATGCATCACTCCCGTGTTTGGGTCTGTACTTTCACGCCACATGCCTGGGAGGGAAACCTTTTGCTGGCACCGCACATGGTCTCTGTCTTTTGTGTGTGATTTTCTTTTTTCTTTCTTTGATATGCCTGAATGAAGCCTCACAGGGCCTTTACATTCAGAGCTGAACATCTGATGGCTCTACTACTCTTATAAGGGTAGAATACATTAGATTTTTCTCGAGGCTGTGCATTGTCTGGGGTGGGGGGGCTCTGTTGTTGTGTGCAAGACCTCCTGCTGAAGTGTTTGGCCAAACAAACCGAGGAATCAGCACTTTCACTGTCATATTTTGCAGAAAGCTCTTTGAAATGGAACTTGAGGCATAATGTTGTGTACAGAGAAACAGTTTACAATTAAATAGCTTCTGCTCAGAGTCAGATCCTAGTTTATCTGCTATCAATGTGTACGAGCACATTTTTATAACTGTACTAAAATATGATCAGATAATGGCGTGGTATGTTTGGATTTGATTACGCTGTCTTTTGGATCACTAACACTGCCAATTTTACAGCAGTTAACCCTGAAAATGACCCCCAGATTGACAATTCAATCATGATAAAACTATTTTTCAAAATCATCAGTTTTTATTCTGCTGTTTTTTAACACCAGATTAGACAATTATACTTTTTTGGTTTTGGATGTTTTTTTTTTAGCATTAATTAAGTGTTTCTGCATTGCTGTATTTTCTGTAATTTCTTCTCAGTGATAGTCTGAAAAACAACAAAATAATTACACTGAAGCCCCCTAGAGCACTCCTAGCAGTGACATACATGGCTGAGTATCCAAGTGTCAGCGGTCTATTATCTAGGGGTTTATCTACAGATATCATATAGTTTTGTCAGAAGATTATAATCACTAAGTGAGAGACCCAGGGGTATTTATTTAATAAATAGTTGTGCTTTCAAGTGTATTTTAAAACAGCAGAATCTGAAAATACTTTTAAAAAATCAACAACTTGCTTTAAGATATATTTGCATTTACTTTATTTCTCCCATGACAGCTGCCACAGCTTGACTAAACTGTTGACGGCAGTTTAACACAAGCACATTTGAATGAATAGGAATGTGAAAGGGTATTTCTCATGGAGCAAAAATCAAGGCTTGGCACTCTTGCACACTTGTTTACAAATATCTTAAACATGTAACCCTCCTGTGTATTTAATGAAGGGAGATCTTTAAAAGGAAACCGTTAACAGGAAATAACTGAACTGCAGCACCACGAATGACAGATAATAATAGTAAAAACATAAGTGCAAAGTAAATGGTTCAATAATGTCTTGACCAATTCCCAATGAAGAACAAATGTCTAACATTTGCTGCATTACAGAGTAGGTCAATGTATGTTATTGGTTTACGTGTACAGGATGAAGGATCAATAGGAAACACTACTCCTGTCAGAAATGTCTTTTACATAGGCCTTATGTGGAAGCCTGTTGACAAATTTTTCTACTGGCACTTTCATCCCAGTGGTGTGCGGATTAATAGCTGCTGTGAAAACCATTTGTAGCTGTCAGGAAGATAAACTGCAAAACGTTTCAGCTCTCAACAGACAAGCCAGCAGAATAAGTCCTGCAGATAACAGCACGTGGTTTGTGGCATTGCTGTTTTTAATGAAGTCTTAAAAATGGATGTGACACTTGTAAAATCAGGGCCAGAAAAGAAGATTGAATATAAGTGTTTACGCTTAATCTATCCAGAGATAGTGTGGACATGTCAGAGAACATAAATGAGTGATTTGTTGTTTAAAACCTAGTTTGGGAAAATGTGCTAGTTTTGGACCTGGGGGCCAAGGTTTCAACGTCTTGAGGTTTGTGTCATTGAAATACTTGTTTCTCAAAAGAAGATGAGAAAGGCCATTTTCATTTTCATTGCTAGGAACCCCCCTCTCTCTCTTCCACATCTATATGACAAATTGTATACCATACTAAGAATTTGTTTTTTGTTTTTTCATTCTGATTTTCTCTTCCAGAGGGGCTCAGCTGTATGAACAGAGATCATGGCTGTGCGCACATTTGCAAGGAGTCGCCGAAAGGAGGAGTTGCCTGTGAATGCAGACCTGGGTTCGAGCTCGCTAGGAACCAGAGAGGCTGCACCCGTATGTCCGCCCTACTCTTAATGCCGACGTTTGTACTGACAGACACATTCTTAAGCCTCAGAAAAGAGCAGTGTTGATGAGCCATTTGAAATCATAGTCAACCAACTGCTGCTACTTGAACTCCAAGGACCTGAGAGGCTCATGTCTGAGTCTTTTGTCTTTAGTGACCTGTAACCACGGGAACGGGGGCTGCCAGCACTCCTGTGAGGACGCAGACCTGGGGCCGATCTGTCGATGTCACCAGAAGTTCACCCTGCACTCTGATGGGAAATCGTGCATAGGTGAGAGACATATTTCCAGAGC
Source organism: Amia ocellicauda (assembly GCF_036373705.1). Taxonomy (NCBI): domain Eukaryota; kingdom Metazoa; phylum Chordata; class Actinopteri; order Amiiformes; family Amiidae; genus Amia; species Amia ocellicauda. Next base: position 8,376,745 of record NC_089853.1, read on the forward strand.
TGTGAATAATTGTTTAACATTAATTTTTTTAGGGATTGTTTGTTAAATATAGCTACACAAAAGTAAAAAAAAAGAAAAAAAGAAAACAGAACACATTTTCATGGCTTTTCTGAAAGAATTGTAACTTACCTCCTATTATTCTTTTCCAATTGGCCAGACATCTGAGCATTAACTTTGGTCCGGTCAGGAGAATCTACTGTGAATTCTTGGATAATTCTCTGAGGGATTTTTCACCGCTAAGAACATGTTAAAAATGAATTGAGAATGCGAGGCCTAATTAGCACACTTGGTCAAGTATGAGGAATTGTATTGGAAAGCAGAAAAACAAATATAATATGTTTCCAGACTCATCTGTTCAAATCTCAGCCAGGGGCAGTGGACGCTCCATGAACAGTCATGCTGCTGGAAATGTCAAGTTTCACAGCTTTTTCTTTTTAACAAAAATAATACATTTTGCAAACTGCACGGTTTTGCACTGTTGCCTCTCATTTCTTTTCTGTATATATATATATATATATATATATATAATTTTCTTTGCTTCTACATGGTTGATAAAGTGGAATATCAGATACTATGGAATGACGGTTTACGTTTACATTTTTTACATTCTACATCTGTAGACACCTGTGTGGTCTTTATTTGTCATTGAATTGGCCCAGTCTCACATCATTCATAAAAAAATACATGTTTTGTCAGCAAAATACTTAATCTGCATACAATAAAAACAAGTACATCCTTAGCGTTACAGGAAGTTCAGTACAGAAATTGGTCTTTTTATCAAGCCAACTAGCTCTGCTGCTAACATCTTCCATTGAGCACGTGCTTTCTTCCCATCACTGCAGGGTAACACTGGCTCTTGGTTTTACTGTCTTTGCTCTATATTCAGCTACACATTTGTTTTCTTAATTTGTTTGCTTTAAGCAGAATTATACTGTGTGTAATAAAAGTGCAATGCTTTTGTTAATGTACATCATCAGCTAAACAATTGATGCACACACGCATACACCCTGATTTTCCTGCCGACCGCGCACATTGCACATTCTGTGACCAGCTCTCCATATGTGTGTGTTCATGTGTCCATGTGTGTGTATGTGTGTGTTTATTTGGTTGCTTTTTGAACATCTCAAACCTGACCTGTCACTTGAAGAAATCTGTTGTTTGTCTGACACATGGGATTTCGACTGACCAGTGAGTGCCTGTCCTGTGCTCTCTTGTGTTATAGAGAGAGATGAGGCTGCAGCAGAGACCTCAGACAGCAATGCCACTTCACTCGCTGATGTGGACAAACGGGTGAAACGCCGACTGCTCATGGGTAACGCCTTTCCCTTCCTCTGGCACTGCTTCACCTCTGCTTTTGACTTTTAAACTCGGCTTGTGACTCCATGCCCTCACAACAGCTTCTGCACTTACAGCATAATACTGCCACCCTAAATTAGCTTTGTACCTTTTCTTTACAGTCTTTATGTTTTTTTAATGTTTCTGTTCTTTAGTTCTGCAGCTAGATCTTGTTTTTGGGGCAAGGAGTACTGCACGATAAAGAAGAGCATTCCAAAGCTTTTTGAACAAACTGTGAAATGGCCCTCTATCTCAGTATATATATTTTTTTCTTGAAAATGTTCGACCCCGACATGTTACCTGCATGGTACATTTCGCATGTTTTCTTACCGGTTCCATGCCATGGTGTGATTGCTCTTCTACATAACAGTCCTGCTAGTGTGGGGCCCCTAGGTCTTCATTACGCTTCTGTTTGAAAACATTTCACAGACAATCCTGGTACAGTACTATGATCATGTGTTCCTTGTGTCCAGTATTGCAACAGCAGGCTCGTTTTTTGGAGAAGAAGTGTCTTGTTTAATTCAGTGTTTTGTCCTCGCTAGTTTACTCCCCAGCATGTCCATTGAAAGCTGCATGATGCATTGTGTCTTTGCAGAAACCTGTGCCGTGAACAATGGAGGCTGTGATCGCACTTGTAAAGATACGTCCACCGGTGTCCACTGCAGCTGCCCTGTGGGGTTCACTCTGCAGCCTGATGGAAAGGCCTGCAAAGGTTAGACTTCCCTTGTAGTGAATCAGCATTTAGCTATACCTTCCTAGAAAGTGCATCTGAGGCCTGTTTAATCACTTAGTATCTTGCTGCTGTACCTGGTGTGTTTTATTTAGGCTTCTACAAACAAAACAGGAATTTCCCCAAATAGCCTGTCTTCTGACTTAAAAAACTAAGAAATACTTAAGTGCATTTATTTAATATAAAAAATGACATATCTCCTTTGTGGCATTTACAGTAAAAAATGCCCCTTTTTCTGATGGTTAAAGGCACACTTCTCTATCTTTCAGACATTGATGAGTGTGTGTTCAGCAACGGGGGCTGTGACCAGTTCTGTAGGAACACGATTGGCAGCTTCGAGTGTAACTGCAGGAAGGGATTTAAGCTGCTCTCAGACGAGAGGTCTTGCCAAGGTAAACCAGAGGGTTGTTTCCTGTTGTGTCGATGGAAAACAAAATCGGTGCCCAGTTTCTTGAAAGAGTATTGTTATGAAACACAAAAATACAAATCCTAAAATTGCAAAAGGGAGTCTGGTGAGAGAACCACGCTGTAGATAAGAGACAGTACAGGTCTTCAGTGAGGCCAGTATTAACTTGTAGCATTCTTTTGTAGATCTTTAACGGTTGAGTTCGATAAAATCCCAACTTAAAAAAAGGCATTTCCTTAATACCTTGATGTATTTCCTGATATGGGGATGAACACAATACAAACTGGATTGCAATTCATCCTATTACTCTTAACCACAAATTTAAGTGACTCATAATTATTATTATTTTCTTATTTAAAGACATCAAAACCATAGCCAAACAGTGACTACAAGAGTCTTTGAGGAAAGAAGCATTGCTAGGCTTAGCACAAGACATGGTAACAAACATTTAGCTTAAACCTAGAGACATGGTGTGAATAAATTCCATACAAATCCAGTAGAAAACAGAAATTACATTTTAGTACTGACAACAGTATATATTTATATTTAAGCTATTGAAATGCATTTTGTTGTTTCAGTATACAAATAGAAACATACTGCCCTTGGTCATTCGTCCATCTGTATTAATGCCAAAGGCTTATATATGTTTTATTTGGTTCCTAGACACAGACAAACCAGGAAAAGATCTATCATTTTGATGTGTCTTCTCTCTTGAATTGCAGATATTGACGAATGCCATTTCGAAAGGACTTGTGACCACACCTGTGTCAATTTCCCAGGTGGCTTTGAGTGTGTGTGTAATAAAGGATACACCTTGTATGGCCTGGCTCACTGCGGAGGTAATCACAGAGAAAGTGTGAACTGTGCAGCCAGTGGTGCTGTCACATCTAATATGAGTATTTGATACATGAATCATATACAGTATATAAGGTAACTGTCTGCTGAACATGTCCTTCTCCTTAGATATAGATGAATGCAGCATCAACAATGGGGGCTGTGAGCACACCTGTGAGAATACTGTTGGCGGATTTGAGTGTCACTGCCATGCAGGCTACAAACTGCAGTGGAACAAGAAAGACTGCATCGGTAAGAATCCTGGTTCTGGAGTAATTCCCCTTGTCTGGCCCCGTGCACTGGGCTCTGAGGATGGATGGTTACATTTTGGTGTTGCCTGTAAAAAAATATATAATATATATTTATTTCTGGTATTCCTTTTTTTGGAGGCTGAAAACAGGAGATACTTTGGGTTTCTTTGCTGTTTTTTCTATTCTTTGCTTCTGCTGCAAATACAAAGCCATGTATAACCCACTCTTAATGGGTCTGCTTACTTGTCGTCCCCTCCCTGAGCTGGCTCCTGCGTTGTAGGGCTTTCTGACTTCCTCCCCGTGCCCCCAGTGCCCCTGCTGGTTCTATTCCCCTTGAGTTTGTTGTGTTTTTATCCCGTTTAGAAGCAGAGGGTATCGCGGCAGCTAAAGCGCCTTCTAAGCCTACGTTAAACTGCAGCAAGCAGGAAGGAAACGATTGCTGCTTCCTGACTTGCCAGTCCCAGGTGCACATCTTCAGTGGTAAGATTCTGAGCACAGCGGTTAAGCTTTCTGTTCTCCTCATGTCTTGACACATCATCTGTGTGCTCAATTGACTGTATCTTTTTGTTCCTCATCCCTCAATGTGTTTTTCAGGGTCTGAAGATTCTTATACAGTAACCTGTGGAATACCTCTAATTTGCTTCGGTAGAGGACGGAGAAATGAAAGCAGTTCCAGTTGCTTGGGCAAGTACCTAATATTACATTTCTACTGTGCAGCTATCTCTTGCTCTTTCTATTTATAAATGCCTGCATGCAATCACGTGCACATATACACACACTCACAGAGATATAAACATAACTGGATAATATGCATTGATGCTAAATTCACTTGACACTTGATCATTTTTAGAAATAGATGGAGAGAGTGTTAATGCTGGCTATTTTGCTATTTATAAATCCTCCCTAATGCAGTCGTAATTCTGAAATAATTTGAAAACATGTAATCATGTTAACAAGGCTATTGTCTCTTTGCTCCTTTAGGGCTGGACTCTACAAGCATTCCACGGATCAAGACAACTGCGACTTTTAAGTCCAGTTCAGGAAAGTGCAATTTGAACAGAAGTCAAGAGAAGCTCAAAGAGGGCTTGAATGCAGCTCTTTCAGGTATAAAAGACCTTACAATGATTTCCTCAGTGACACAGGGCACTACAGAACAGAACAGAGGCCTGTCAAAATATTTAGTCTGAAGATCAGCTAAAAATAAGACGTTTTTTCTTAGAACCAGAAGATAAAAAAGAAAAAGAGAAAATAAGTAATTAAGACTGAAATGTTTTGGATGTCTCAGCACTGCGCCATGCCTAATGAAATTAACCATAGCATGCTTTTTACGAGAGCCCTTCCCAGCCATCAGTCAAACCAGCTTCTGTTTGTTGGATTATTTTGTTGTCTCAAAGGATGGGGCATTGTGCTTACATCGTTTTTAATGTCATCTGAAAGGAGACAGAGGTTTAACAAAAAAGGGACATTCTTCTCGGTCTCTTTGCATTACTTTCAAAGCTGGTGACCCAAATAAGGAAGGCACTGAAAGCTGCCCAGACCTAAAATAGCTGCAGAGGAATCGATTTAGCATTACATGTTTTGCAGTAAACAGTTTTAGAACTTTCCCCTTTTTAACTAAGGGCTCCAACAAAAAGTTGAACACTTGAGCTCTTTCTGGTGATTTTTTTTTTTTTTTTCAGTTTTTTCTGTTAAGTAAAATGAGAATCGCAGCTCCAATTATATTATACTGGTACTTGACCATTTTATCGGATCAAATTAAATATGAGTTTTTTAAGACCACCCTCAATTTAAAGTCTAATTTTAGTGCAGAAACAAATGTGTTTCACATCAAAGTATACTTTCAAAACTAAATAGGACATATACCCTATAATTATGTAAACTGTCAATATCATAAGATATACAGTCTGTTCATAGAATGGGCTTATACATTTAAACATCTTTCTAAGCTTTCATTCATATATATATATATATATATATATATATATATATATATATATGTATATCTGTGTGTGTAACACATACATGTTTTCTTCCAATGTAGACAGAAAAGCTCCATACACTGAGAACGTCCAGTTCAGCTTCGTCAGCCTGCGGTGCAGCTCTGCCAGTAAAAAGCTTCGCAGCCGCCATGGGAGGAAGGCAGGGGAAGAGGAGGGCTCTTCTATTATGGCAGAGTTTGAGCTGGAAATGAATCTAGAGGAGGTAACAGGTTGGTTCACTGCACATTTCTGAGGTGGCACTTGCTTTATCTCTTGACTCTTGGCGCTTTTCCTGCTTGTGCTTTTGCTTTTCCCCTTCTTTCTGAGTGCAAAACAAAAAAGAAAAGTATCTCCTGTTTTGTTGTGTTTGTAGATGTGGATCTGTAAGGGGTTAGATGATAGGGAGTCCTTTGCAGTGCATCGTGAGTAACCCTGCATGTGACTGTCCATAGTTCACTCTTGACAGGGAGGTGTGTGGGGCTGATGGCAGTAGGCTCCCACCCCTTGTTGGTGGAAGGAGTGTGAATGTTTTTGAAGACATTTTTTGGAATAGGGTGTTTGTGTGCTCGGCAGAATCGTGTGACTTGGGGTGCGTGCGCAAACGGTCGGAGAAAAGGCTACGCAAAACCATCCGGACACTTCGGAAGTCCATCCACAGGGAGCAGTTCCATGTGCGCTTTGCTGGGATGGAGTATGAGCTGTCAAAGAAAGTGTCCAAACCCCTGGACCTGCCTGAGCAGTGCGGAACTGGACAGGTGGTAGTGGACAAGAAATGTGGTAAGTGGAAACAGAACAAAAGTATATTTCCCAAGCTATGTGTTCCACTTTCTTCAAAATTCATGCTGCTAATTTAGATGTGGTTTCAATGTCACAATTTGTATTCAGCTGATTTGGTTACATTTTAAATGGAGAGACAGAGTTGTTCACATTGATAGATAGATAGGTGGGACACAAAGAAAAACATTACACTGAGGCAAAGTTTGGGGAAAAAGACACAGTTAATAAGACATAGGCATTTTAATAAGTTTATTATGCTTGTAGTAGGCTGAGTGCAAAGAAACCAAGCAAGGTGGACCAGATCACTTGATTACTGTCCTGATGCTAGCCTTCAGCCTTTCAGCAGGCATGCTAATGAGATACACACCTCTGGTGTAGAAAGCTGACCTGAGGTCCTGATCAAGCCAGACAGGAGCCTGCAGTTACAAGCCAGAATCACTCCAGTAACAACACCAATTCCTTTCAGACCCAGAAACAGCCACGGATTAAGTGAGTTTGTATACATTCTTGGGCCAAGATAAAATAGTGTATTTCAGTATTGTTCTTTGCGTTTTCGTGCTGCTCATGTTTCCTCAGCCGGCGGTAGACATGTGCCTTTGCTAGTGATTAATGTTGTGAGAGCATGAAAGTTCAAAGCTGAGGTTCAGATGTTATCTAAATTCGTGCCAAACGACCGTGACAGACAGGTAATTCAAGATGCCCCGGGGTGAAGGCAACCATTTATTTCAGCCGTTTATTTCAGTCTTTTGACTCTTCGGGATTACTGTTAAACATAATACATCCATCTTATTAGATTCTTAAAGGGAACAGAAAATAGGAGACCTCAGGAGCACTTGGGGAAGCTGGTAACCAGAAGCTGTTAAACAAAACTACCTCCGTTTCACTTCTGATGCCATTTAAAATGATCATGATAGCATTATCATAAATCCTTTTCTTTTGAATCCTTTTTTAAAGGTAAAATTGCATTAAATTGAACAAACACTTTAATCTTTTCTATTCATATATTTAAAAAAAGATCTCAATATGCTGTATTAACGTCCAATCTAATTAAGTTCAAATATATTTACATCCTAGAAACAGACTCAGACATGGGTGTCTCTTTTGATTTTTTATTTCAAATCAACTTTACAGCCGACTGTCTTGCGTGTGTTTGTCTTATAAAGAAGGAGAGTGATATGATTTTGTAGGTAGTTAAGTAAAGTGCTGTGTGAAATGGTCAAGCTCCTGTGTCCAATTTGGACATGCATAGTTGCCCACTTTCTTCAGTGGGAGAGTGAGGTGTTCAAGGAAAATAAAAGTGTCCAAGAGGCCTAGGTTGGTCTGCTGTTTAAATAACTGTCTTTAACCTCGAGAGACCCCCATTTGAACCTGACTTTGGCCACAATATTTAAAGAAATCTACTGTTGAGACTCGCAGTGGACCATTGTGCCTCTCACAAAGCTTCCCTCTTGACTGGCCACAATTAGTGTCTTTGGTGAAAAGGGGGTGCTGGTGTCATGATGGTGCTGAGGGGGGCAGGAGGTAGTTGGGGGTGTTTTTTTGTTTTGTTTTGTTTTAGTTGTTTTGAAGGGGAGGTGGGGATTGAAGTACCCCAACTCTGCCTTATTTTATTTATCACTAAATTACTGCATCTTGGATCTTGGCTAGAGAGAAGACTTCAGCCTCTGGGAATGTCTTTTCAATGCATGATTATGGTAGAGAATTGTGAAACTAGTTTTAAAATAAGATTTGATCACTGTATTATTTTTTACATTCAAGTTTTTTCAAGAATTTAATTGCTTTCAAATATAATTGGCAGAATAGAATTGTAAGAAATATAAATAATAATATATGCATTTGCCTAGCTGATACCAAATTAGATTGAGATCTTAAGGTGTCATTTGGAAACCATGCAAACCATACTGAGTTTCATCCATTTCCTAATAAAAATGACTCCTAAATCTACATGGTGGTGAATTTGTTCCCTTTTCACAAATCAAATCTGGACATATACATTTGTGCTCCTTCAAACCACATGTACTGGCCAGATATTAAATTACGCTAAATCCTTCCTTTCAAATGCTGTCATCTGAGTTACCTTTTCTCCGCATTTGCATTGGAATTAAAAAGAGTGAAAACATGGAAGTAAAAAAGTAGTACGACAGACGTGTAATTTTAGAGGAGTCTAAACACCCTCCGCCCCACATCAGAAAGAAAAAAGAAACTATATTTTGTCTCTCCTATCCACCACCTCCCCCGCTCTCTCCTCTGAGTGCTTTTTGGTCTTTTCAGTTTGCCCACTCTACTGTAAATCGCACTGGGGAGTGTTCTAGTAGTGGAGGAACCTTTTTGCGTAATATACAGGAGCTTAAGTACTGCACTAGTTCTAATTATGAGAATCATTGCAGAGAAACCAGTGTTGTTGTTTTTCTGTATATCATTTTTATAATTGTCCACATCTGCTGTCTGAAGGGAGGAATTAAAGAAAGGGTTTTTAAAGTAAACCTTACAAGGTGTAGCTGACTTCACACATATTCCATTTGAACCCACACATAAGTCACCAAGGACAGATTTTTTTTTTTGTAAACATTGCCACCTACAACAAGTACATCCCATAATTTGCAAATAGAAAAGCTTTGTGACTTTGATCTATGTAATGTTTCCATAGCCTAAAAGAGCAATTCGCTATAACCTGAGCTGGCGACTTTTTAAAATTCAATTCTAAAAGGTTGAAGTTTATCTCAGTGAGTTTGGTGTTGTTTTTTCTGTCTTTGATCTTCCCTGGATGTAGTCTTTTTTCTTTCAAATATTTTAAATATTTCCTGTCTTTAATGATATTTCATATTTTGATGTTTTATCATATACAACATTTATTAACAAGATAGATCAGAAACACAGGGAAACAAACATTAACAAACAAATTTGTGACATGCTCAGTTTGCTCTGCCATATTTTGTTTTTATTTTTTCTCTCTTTTTGGTTGTGTGTTTGTTTTTGCACGGGAGACATTTAAACCGCTGTTTATACAACCAGGCCATTTAAGCGGTAAATTCCTTCTACACATGGCTACACAGCATGACCCCAGCCACTGAACTGTTCAGAAGAATTGACTTCAACGACACCATGGGAATCAATTTGCATCAGCTGTTTGTGGCTCTCCTTGAGAAGTGCAGGAGCGATTCTGATGGAGAAAATGAGGAGAATCAGAAACCTGACCCCTTTTATTGGGTTCACCTCCTTACCACTGTGACACCATAGTGTTTGTCCATGTCATCAAATAGGCAAGAGCTGGGGAGCTGAATAGAGGTGAAAGGTCCTTTAAACCTCTTTGTAGGCTTCAATTCGAGGACTCTATAGAATCTCCTTTTTGCATTTGAAAGGCTTCAAGGTTTTTTTTCCTCTCTCTCCCATCAAATAAAAGCAGTTGGAGACAATACGATGGTGGCTCTTAATGGTCATTCAGGATAAACAAAGGCAGAAAAAAATGAACTCCTCTTGAGAGAATTACATTTTCTTTCTTCCAAGGTAAATCAAGCAATTTGCTGAAGCACAAATAATGGCTGTGCAGTTAACCCTTTGTGAGACTGCAATTCATTCCCATGTGTTTTCACTTAAACAACATACTATCAATGACGACAGCCATCGTCTTTAATTTTATTAAGGTTTGTCTGCTGGCCTGGTTATCTGCTCAAGACTGATACCATGCTGGTTAAAGTCCAGATTAGATCAGGATTAAAACCTCTTGCATTCAAACTAAACTTTCTTTTCTTGTTGGAAGGGAACCAACAGCTGTGTCTTTTCCACCTATACATTTTGTTTCTCTCCTGGAAACATCACAAGGGGGTAATTGTTTTTATGTAGTTTTTTTAGGGGATTTTTTTATATTCATTCAATTAAAATGTTTCCACAGTAAACCGTAAAAAATGAAATACACTTTCATTCCTCAAAGACCATAATATTACATCCAACATCTTCCTATCTGGTTTCTAAAGCAAATACTTGAAATAAATGTCAGGAGGGTGTCATCATTAGATCAGTATATTCACTGCCATAAAGCCCACAACAATATGTGTACTGGTAGACTGACTACTTGGTATCAGAAGCTAGTACTAACATCTTTTTAAAGCATGTACCAGTATTTGCACGTACAGTTGCCCTGTGTTTAATAATCTTAATATAATATATAAGTAGGTGCTTATGGTGGTTTTGAGTGTCCCTACTTCGAGTCACAGATGTTATGGCTGGTCCAGGCTGTTTGATGTTGAGAGCTAGGGTGGCTGTGAAAGATCTTGGCCTGCTTATCTTTCAGCTTGTTTTTGCGTTGCAGCTCCAGGTCAATTTTTAATGCCTTTTTTTATTCCTGGGCTCCTAACCTGGAGAGATGTGTGAGTAACCTCTTGTTTTTCTCCCCCACAGTCAGCTGCAGCACGGGCTCCTACCATGACGGAGAGCAAGGGAGATGTATTCTATGTCCTCCTGGAACGTACCAAGACGAGGAGGGGCAGCTGTCGTGCGAGGCGTGTCCGGGTCCCGAGATCCCGGGAATACTCCGGCCTGCAGGGGCACGAAACATCTCCGAATGTGGAGGTGAGTCATCGTACAGAACCCACCAGCCCCCGACTATGGAACAGGCTAGAACATCTGGGAGTATGTAGGTTACTGTGAAACCCACACTGGACTGGACCTGTGACATTATTAAATCTTCTTAGGATGAGCAGCAGTGAATTCAGTCTTGTTGCTTTTGTTACAATGCTCAGGAAGCTAAACATCTTCTGATCAAACAGCTCACGCATAGTTGTTTGTGAAGATTAACAATCATTTGGATGTCACCGGGACATAATCTTGATTCTTTACAAAATGAGCCAACATGTTTTCTTCTTAAAAAAAAAACACGTTATCTATGTGGTTTTGAAAATGAGATCGGATCTCCAGCTTCCTAGTGATAGACTAAACAAAAAAGTATCAAAGGATGTTAATAAGAAACCTCTGAAGAGAACAGAGGACACCACAAACAACTGTTCCAGGTGAACTAATCTCTTATCAATCTATATTTTGTTGTGTATATCTAATAATTGTTACTCACCTGGATTTTAGATGTCTTTCTTCCTTTGATGTTTGCTAAAGGCATAGTATATCCCTTAAGTAAGGGGTACTACATTCAATTTGAATGGTAATTTGGTAGTTTCCCCAGGTTTCCTGTGCATTTAATTTGCACTGCCGTGGTTTCAATGGTTTGATATGACTTTATCTCTCCAATACTTTATTCACATTCATTTATTCTACCATGGTATACTACTAGGGATTTCTCCTGCAATATAGTTACATATATCAACACCCCTCTAGGTTTCATCCTCGCATTTCTCCTGCAATCCTGCTGTCCGCTGCTTTTACTCTGTGAGTCCCCTTGTATTCCGACCAGTCCATGTTTCTACCCCAAGGTCAGTGCCCTCCTGGTCAGTACTCTCATGATGGCTTTCTGACATGCCAGCCCTGTCCACTGGGCTCCTTCCAGCCAGAGATGGGCCGCACCTCCTGCTTTCCCTGCGGGGGCAACCTGGTCACCAAACACGTTGGGGCACTGTCATTCCAGGACTGCGAAACCAAAGGTGTGCAACTGGAGCTGGCCGCTTACTACAGTTCATATTCTTCTTCTTCTTCTTCTTCTTCTTCTTCTTCTTCTTCTTCTTCGTCTTCTTCTTCTTCTTCTTCGTCTTCTTCTTCTTCTTCTTCTTCTTCTTCTTCTTCGTCTTCTTCTTCTTCTTCTTCTTCTTCTTCTTCTTCGTCTTCTTCTTCTTCTTCTTCTTCTTCGTCTTCTTCTTCTTCGTCTTCTTCTTCTTCTTTATCTGTTTGGTGCTTCAGTCAAAGATAACTCACATTCAGCCGCAAACTGTAGTGAATAAGTGTAGTTGGTAAGAATGTGTTTTTCAGAGTTAACAAAGAGATGTAGAATACAAAATAAAATGCAAAGAGTTATACAGTACAAGATACAGTAATAGAGCCAGAGAGAAGCAGGGCTATCGTATGCTGAAACAGATACCCTAATGTAACCTATTTCACTTTTACTGTGTGTGGCTCGATGAATGCCTGGGGTCTTATCACTTCAACTTTCTTGTACTTGTTTTCACTGAAGTATTTGTGTGGAAGTTATTTTTGACAGCTAACGTGGAGGGCTGACTCCAGAAGCTGATTGTTACTGGTGCTCTAGATGTATCTATACCTAGACTGCTCTGTGAAAAAGCTAATTTCTGTATGGTTTGCTGTCTCTGTGTGTCTCCACAGTTCAGTGTTCACCAGGCCATTATTATAACACCAGCACACACAGATGCATCCGCTGTCCGACGGGGACCTACCAGCTGGAGTTCGGGCAGAACTACTGTGTGGCCTGTCCAGGAAACACCACCACTGACTTTGACGGCTCAACAAACATAACCCAGTGCAAAAGTAAGCCATCTCCAGCCTTTAAAGGTACTGTGCGGGATGGAATGAATGAAAAACTGAAGAAACTACACTAATATCTGAACACATATTAAAAACAACAAAGACAATACATTGTTGTGGCAGTAACTTCCTCAATGTGAGTTTCAGTTAACGTTTTATGTGCCTACAGTCCCATAGATTTTATTATCAGAAAAAGACCATGTAAACCAGTTTGGGCATAACAGTCCTCTGCGTCTCATAAACCAAAAAGCTTACAGAGGTCAGCAACTAGTCACTTTAAGCTTTGTCCCCATGTTTCACAGACAGGCACTGTGGAGGAGAACTGGGAGACTTCACTGGCTATATTGAGTCACCAAATTACCCTGGGAACTACCCTGCAAACATTGAGTGTACCTGGACTATCAACCCCCCACCAAAGAGGAGAATTCTCATCGTGGTCCCGGAGATATACCTCCCCATTGAGGATGAATGCGGGGACTATTTAGTGATGAGGAAGAGTTGTAAGTATTACTCTAGTGTGAAAACAAAATAATCAATAAATAATAATAAATAAATGACAAAACTCAACAGTTTAAAATAACTGACTGTGGGGATGTGCTGATTGTTTTGTTGTGGACAGATTATGTGGAGTTGTCCTGAGGTAACATATTTGTTCATTGTTTCAAATTAATTATTGCTCGCAGCTTCCTCAAACTCCGTCACTACGTATGAAACCTGTCAGACGTATGAAAGACCGATAGCATTTACCTCGAGGTCCAAGAGGTTATGGATCCAGTTTAAATCTAATGAAGGGAACAGCGGAAAGGGCTTCCAGGTCCCCTATGTTACATATGATGGTAAGTAGAACTTTCTATTCATGAAAGCCAAAAGCCATATTAAAATAAGTATAAAACAAAATACACAGTTACAGATTGCATTGTACTACTTCTTGAATACAAGGTTGCCCTAAACATTGTTTGAATATAATTGTAATGTACTGTGGGAGGGGTTCATTGTAATTGTATTGTGTACATTTCATCAATAGGTCCCAAATAGGTTCCATAGAGATAACGAACCAACATTATATATGTACACCAATATTATTACTGACACACCAATATTTTACTGACATGCCAAGAAGTTCATATTAAAGTCCTCCAATATATAAAGTGCCTACTTGTCACATTACTGTGTTTCTGTTAAAAATAAAAATAAATAAAAAATGCATAAATAATCAAGACACATTTGTCTTTCTGGTTTAACTCTGATTTAAGTAAGAAACTGTCCCTGTTGGGAGCTGCACTGAGTAATACGTGGTGTTAATTGTTAAACCACAGCCAAGATTATTATCCTTGATTTCTTTTATGTGTTTGTGTGCTTTTTTTTGGTATTATTATCAATTGAATCCATCACAGCCCAAAATCATATATAATAACAAACATATATTTGCCTACAGAGGATTACCAAGAGCTTATTGAAGACATCGTCCGAGATGGCAGGTTATATGCATCAGAAAATCACCAAGAAATACTTAAGGTATTTTGTTTTCTTGTAATAAATATACATCGATGAAATATGTCATTAAGCTCATGGTTGCAAGGTGGCTTAAATTATTGTTTCAAATACAATAATTATTTATTAATGGGTTTTGTAGCTCATAAAGTATTTGCCCCTGCTGTGACAAAAGATTAAACTTTATTTCAGATGTAGGTGGTAATTCAGATTAATATATTTTTAAAGGACGTGTAAAGATTGTTTTATAATATTGAATAGATGCTTTATTTTCTGAAATGTAGATCACTGCAAATGGACACAGTGCCACCTATTGGAGGATAATATATTTATTTTTGGTTTTCTTTTAGTGATATTAAATGTTGCAGTACTGTGTAGAGATCAATTCTAGCTGTTTCAGGGAAATGCATGCCTCTGGGTAGCTTACTGATGTTATGTGCACCTTCCTTCCAGGACAAGAAGCTAATGAGGGCTCTGTTTGATGTCCTGGCACACCCTCAGAACTATTTTAAGTACACAGCACAGGAGTCCCGAGAAATGTTTCCCAAGTCATTCATCCGATTCCTGCGCTCCAAAGTATTAAGGTTTTTGCGGCCTTAGAAGAAGCTCCCAGACACACTTTTTAAATTAAATTTGAAAATATTTTGACCATGTTTTTAAATTATACATCAGTTGACAAAAAATGTCAAAGTGACCTGAAGTCACGCTGTTATCAGGAACTCCAGAAGACTTAATCCATTCACTGATGTCATCTTGGGAGAAAACACGGAATGCTCACACTACTGACTCTGGGTTGCACGGTGTGTTTTCAAGTAAGGGAACGACAGTTGCACTCATTTGGAAGAACTCAGTGGGAAACTGTCAGCGGGGAAGGGTTGTGAAATGGAATAAAACATTATAACTATTTATGCAGTATAGAAGTAGACTTGGACCAGTTTTAGGTGTTTGTAATTTCTTTACTATTACAAATGCGACAACATGAATTTTGGTGGATTGTTGATCTGACTGGAGTGAATATGCTTCACTGCATGAAAGGCTAAACAATTAAGCTGTCTTTACCTTTGAAGTTGTTGTCTTATAACCAGTATGGAAAACTGCTCTTGGAATAGGATAGACACAGTATCATCCATGAAGCATCAAGGGAAGAGAAAAATAAATGGATTACTTTTAGCTTTGGCATGATATTGTAGTAGTATTGTGTAAGCTCTAAGTAACCCTGGAAAAGGGTATCTGCCAATAAATAAATAAATAATATTGGCAAACCATCAGGACACCTGTCATGTTAGGGCTGTGATTTGTGCACTTCTTGTCCACTGTGTCAGAAGAATTGTCTTAATAGGAAACGTGTTAAGCTACATATCCCCCATTGATTAAATAAGGCATAATACACAAATTTGGTTTTGATTACACTGGCTATTTGTCTCTACTTATTTGTAATTATTATATTTTGTGTATTATCTTAAAAAACAAGTATTTAATGATTAAATTTGACCTGAAGTATTACACAGAAACTCCCAGGAATGTCATTGAACTAATCAAAGATATTGCAGCTACTGATTTATTTTTACTTATTAGATTATACAGGAAGTAGTGTATATGTTTTCCATATCAGTAAAATTATTTTTAACAAAGTTTTAGTCCCTCATTTTAAATCTAGGAGGTTTTGCACTTGTATTTCTTTTTATTATAAAATGCTTTTTATTATTTTTAAACAGTGAGGTTCTTGTATTCTACATGGAAAGACTGTATGTCATTCTGTGTAGAAAAGGCTAGAAACTCCTGTTATACATACATACATACTTATATAATATTTTCACCTGTTTCTTGAAATACCATTAGATTTTACAGGCCTTAAGTTTAAAGTTAAATAAGTAAATATCAATATAAATAATGTACAAATAGATTAAAAAGGCTGGCACATGACTTCCATCACAAGAAAGATAAGTTGGAAATATAGTAATAAAAAGCAATGTATCCTTATAGTGGGAACATGTAAGCACTACATGAAAAGTGGTGAGAAGCAATTGTTTATGAAATGGCTTTTGTATATTATGTAAAAAAATGGTCATAGACACTAATTACAATGTATTCTAGTAAATATTGATGACTGCATAATCATGTTTAGGTCCATACTTGTGTGAAGTACATGTCTTATATTAAGGTTTGTATGTGTTCCTATCGATTAATCAGAAACTAAAGTTCTACTGCTGCAAATAAAGCACAAAGGTCAAAATATAAAATGGATTGTGTTTGTAAATTTATGTTATTTTTTTCAAATGTATTTTAGCAATGGAGAACAACAATTAAATAGACCATGTCAAATAAAGAGCCACCACCAACAACTGGGTTTGAAAAGGGTATTTGGCTGGTCAACATTTAGATTTAATCTGAAACCTTGTTTGTTAACTGACAAAACCAAATAATATGTTAATATGTTTAATTGCTGAATACCTGTGCCATTTATCTAAGTGTCTGTCATTGTGGCCCCTTTCCTCAAAGCAACTTACACACAGTCCACAGAATACACACATCCTTGCAGTATAATAATCTCAAATGTAAATTATTTGCAAAAGCATGGGTCCAAACTGAAACTCCAAAAGTCCCTTTTAAACTTTTAAACGTGTGTATAAAGTTGAGGTACAGTTATGCAGTATAAAATATAATGTTGGCCCAATAGTTTTGTAATTAGTCATTAAAAATATAAATTGTATTGATTGCTTAGAAAATACATCCCTGTCTATATTTTTGTGTATGTATACCTAACCATTGTTGTAAATAAATAATAATAAAAAAATGAGCAACGTGTATTTTTGTTATTTTCCTAATTGTGACACATAGAAAACCAAGGGAAATTAACTGTACGTGAGTTGTCTCTGAACTTTGTAATAACAAGCGAGATCCTACTTGAGACGATGTACTACCATGTTTTGTTATTTCAACTCGGTGTCTCCAATATGGCCGCACTTCTGGTTCCGGGGGGTGAATACTGACGTAATTGAAATCTCCCAATACATCATATGCGGTACTTTTTACGGCAGTGTCCACCGAAACGGAAAACGGCGCTAGAGAGCGTCATTGTGTCATAGTCTGGAATCTTCGTGATACAAAGTAACGCGAGATCTAAAGCCGGCCCACGATTGGCTAGAGCAATTAAAGCATCCGATTTCAAAACCGTTCTGACTGGAGAGCCACAACAAGGAATGGGTGAGGATGAGAGAGTGTTTTGTCTTTTGTATATTAGTCTTACATGGAAGACACCATTTGTTAAGTAAGATAGAAACTATCGAGAAACTCCTGTAGAAAGCACAATGTTTGCATCTTGTGTGATCATATCGTGTTCTCATCTTGCTTAGAGAATTAAAGAGATAAAAAATGCAGTGTAAGCAATTACTTTTGTGCACAATGGAGTTAGATTGCTTTCTTATCTTAGCTTCAATTAATCGGTAAGAAATTCAATTTGAATTGTGACCTTTATCTATATTATAATATAAATAATCCGGCAGTTCAATCTGGGTTGCCTTTTATGGTTTCGTTACCTCAGATGATTTTACCTAGTCTTGTCATGGTAATATTAATAATAATATCCACAAGCAATCTACATTACTAGAACTACAAGGTACTATTTAAGAGAACGTATCCTATTATGAATACTCAATGAGCTAAGAAAGAGGGGAGGAACACAACCTGTTGACCGATCTCTCTTCTGCATCTTTAGGTGTCTGATGACAGTCCTCATATTTTCATGCTTTGGAAAAAGTGCGAAACACACGTTTTAAATACCATGGAGAATCAAGAAAATGAAGGTAACCTATGATGTTTCCATGTTTTCTGTTCTAAAAGGTTAAATCCTTTGAAAAAATAATATTACTGTTTGCTAAGATTGAACTAAAATATATGTGTATCTGGCACCTGGTTAATATGATTGTCTTGGTTTTCTTCAAATTTATTACTATACTGTCCTGTTGCTTTACGTCTTCATCTGAGTGAATTGTGTTACAGAAAATGGGGCAGACCTGGATGACAGTCTGACTAATATTAACTGGCTTGGAAGGTTCTCTTGTACCGGTATGGTTCCAGAGAAAAAGAAGGCATCCCCAAAAATCAAGGTAAGAGGGACAACAATGGTGATTTTACTGCGAGTTCCTGAGAAGTTGAAATGTCATTTGGTCTTGTATGGTTCTGTTTTTGTGACGTCTTCTCTAGTGTAAGGGCTGTATTTTCTGTGTGGCTTCTTACTGGAAGTTCTTTCTTCCTTTTTTAGACCGTGAAGCCTCCAAAATGTCCTTCACTTAAGCGTCCTCCATATTCTTATTCAGAGCTTATTAAGCTGGCTCTAAATAGTGCTCCTGGAAAACGTCTGGCTCTCCCACAGATCTACGCCTGGGTGCAGGACCATTTTCCATATTACAAATACTGTGCCAATCCTGGGTGGAAGGTAAATGCAATCTAGATTAAGTTTGTTCAATAATTGCTGGATTTAAAAATAAAGACATGACAAAAGAATTATGTTTGAAAATAACCTGTGTTGTTTTTTGTATGGTTCAAATCTCCATTGTATACATAAAATGTAAATTACGTGGGGAATGAACACTTGCATAATGAAATATCGCCAATTGTGATGTTTCAATTACATTTTATATATGATGCGATATTAAAGTTGAGCATTTAGATGTGTTTAAGGGCTTTTCATCACAAGATTCTTCAGAATATGTCTCTTTGACAGAATTCCATCCGACACAGTCTGTCAATCCGGGACATCTTCGTACGCGAGACCGAAAACAGTGGAAGAACCTCCTTTTGGACCATGAAAGCCAATACTGAACCAGATATCCTTCCATCACTAAAGCAGATTGTAAGTTACAGTAAGGGTTACATTAATACACAGTGTTGTGTGGCATGTGTTAAATTTCACAAGCTGAGTGTCACGTTAAATAGGCTTGGTTAAAACCAGTCTACTGTATTAAATGTTGGGGATGAGCAACAGTCACATTTACAACCTAGTTCTTCTTTTGACACCTTTTTCTTTTAATAAACATTCCCAATGAAGTTCCCAGTGAACCCAGAACAGGATGGGCTTCCAGGAACACAACTGGCACAGTTAACGTTGAAAGTGTATGTTTACAGCTGATATAACGGGCACTGTGCAAAGATTGTATACATAACAGAAAATGAAGTATGCACTTACATTAATGTCATCACATTTTCTGTCCTTTTTCAGAATACTGGAGTTCCAAAAATGCCAAATGAAAAAAAAGGTACCTTTACATTGTGCTTTTATTGCATCTGACTGAATAATAAGGCAACAAGGCCATAATAAGGTCATAATAACACATCGCCATGCCAGGTTTATACATATTTCTTTCCTAATTAACAACTCATTGAAGTTTAAAGATGTCAGATGTTTAGAATATTAATACGTGTCTATGTAGATTGCTTAATTTGTAATACTTCATATTACAACATTTAATTTTGCTTTTCAACCTAAAGTGGTCATTATAATTAGAAACATAAGAACATAAGAAAGTTTACAAAGGAGAGGAGGCCATTCGCCCCATCGTGCTCATTTGGTGTCCATTAATAACTAAGTGATCCAAGGATCCTATCCAGTCTATTTTTAAAGGTTCCCAAATTTTCAGCTTCAACCACATCGCTGGGGAGTTTGTTCCAGATTGTAACAACTCTCTGTGTGAAGAAGCGTCTCCTGTTTTCCGTCTTGAATGCCTTGAAGCCCAATTTCCATTTGTGTCCCCGGGTCCATGTGTTGAATGTCTCTGCTTCTCTGCTTGCTTATAATTGGTAGGTGGTGTGAAGAAAATTCATCCTTTGCTACCTCGTGGCATTGCGCCTTGCCTGGTCTCTGTCCCAGTCTTCATAAACCCCCCTGCCTTCTGTCAGGCATCCGTGGCACCCCACCGCCCCACTTTCAACACCCAGGCTACCACCGTACAGAGGGTTATTGTTCCGAAGGTAATTAAGTCGTTCAGATTGCATTTGTTGACCTTGCTTTGTGAACTGCAGCTATATGTGCCAACATACATAGTGTACATCTGCGGCTTGCCTTGTGATGGAGTGAACACTACCCATGACTAGATACATTAGATAGTCATGGCCATCTGTTGCTAGTTGCTGTGTTTTTCATACACAATACTGGCTGTAGTAATAAGATTATCCTGAGATTGATTTATTTACTGTAAAATATAAATGTGTGTAAAGGCATGTATATATCCATCGTCATGTATGCATATACACTCACCTAAAGGATTATTAGGAACACCTGTTCAATTTCTCATTAATGCAATTATCTAACCAACCAATCACATGGCAGTTGCTTCAATGCGTTTAGGGGTGTGGTCCTGGTCAAGACAATCTCCTGAACTCCAAACTGAATGTCTGAATGGGAAAGAAAGGTGATTTAAGCAATTTTGAGCGTGGCATGGTTGTTGGTGCCAGACGGGCCGGTCTGAGTATTTCACAATCTGCTCAGTTACTCGGATTTTCACGCACAACCATTTCTAGGGTTTACAAAGAATGGTGTGAAAAGGGAAAAACATCCAGTATGCGGCAGTCCTGTGGCCGAAAATGCCTTGTTGATGCTAGAGGTCAGAGGGGAATGGGCCGACTGATTCAAGCTGATAGAAGAGCAACTTTGACTGAAATAACCACTCGTTACAACCGAGGTATGCAGCAAAGCATTTGTGAAGCCACAACACGTACAACCTTGAGGCGGATGGGCTACAACAGCAGAAGACCCCACCGGGTACCACTCATCTCCACTACAAATAGGAAAAAGAGGCTACAATTTGCACAAGCTCACCAAAATTGGACAGTTGAAGACTGGAAAAATGTTGCCTGGTCTGATGAGTCTCGATTTCTGTTGAGACATTCAGATGGTCGAGTCAGAATTTGGCGTAAACAGAATGAGAACATGGATCCATCATGCCTTGTTACCACTGTGCAGGCTGGTGGTGGTGGTGTAATGGTGTGGGGGATGTTTTCTTGGCACACTTTAGGCCCCTTAGTGCCAATTGGGCATCGTTTAAATGCTACGGCCTACCTGAGCATTGTTTCTGACCATGTCCATCCCTTTATGACCACCATGTACCCATCCTCTGATGGCTACTTCCAGCAGGATAATGCACCATGTCACAAAGGTGGAATCATTTCAAATTGGTTTCTTGAACATGACAATGAGTTCACTGTACTAAACTGGCCCCCACAGTCACCAGATCTCAACCCAATAGAGCATCTTTGGGATGTGGTGGAACGGGAGCTTCGTGCCCTGGATGTGCATCCCACAAATCTCCATCAACTGCAAGATGCTATCCTATCAATATGGGCCAACATTTCTAAAGAATGCTTTCAGCACCTTGTTGAATCAATGCCACGTAGAATTAAGGCAGTTCTGAAGGCGAAAGGGGGTCAAACACAGTATTAGTATGGTGTTCCTAATAATCCTTTAGGCGAGTGTATACACACACACACCTGACAAGCTGTCCATAATCTTAGGAAGAAACAACTGTGTTTCAGTATAAAAACTAAAGCTTGACTCTTTCTATTTATGCATAATTGTACCTTTTAAACTAAATGTAGATAATTATTAGCTATTGAATGCCTGTAACTCGTATGCGCTGATAATAAACCTTACCCATTTGAGTGGCTTCTAAGTGTAGAAAGCATTGTGCCAGAATTGCTTTCCAACTGGCTAAATGGTTCTTTTGTTGTAATTACTTACAGTTGGTAATGTCCTTCCAATATTGCAATATGATTTGTTGTTAATTCTTAAAACCAACTTGTTTCACATTCTCTCCAGCTCCCTATATCCAGAGGGATCCATACTGTAGTTAGTTCTCAAGTACCTGCACTAACCAACACGGTGTCGAGGGAGTCAACCATAGCAAAGCACCAGAATAAATGCCCTCCGCAGAGGCCCCGTCTGAAACGGAAGCAGAAACACCAGACACTGAAGGAGCCTGAGCCGCTGTTGCAGGACACGCCTGGCTTATCAAATGACTCGGGTGTAGACAGCGAAAGAAACATTTCTTCAGAAGAGAAGACAGACAGTGGGGTATTCAGTTCATCTCCTTTTAAGACTCCTACTAAGAAGAAAATGGAGGTCCTAACCACGTCAACACCGTGCACCAACTCTGCGTTACTCTCCCCCAATGTCTCTCTGCAGATGGGGGACACCCCTCCAAAGTCTCTGGATAGTTTTCTTGATGGCAGTTTCTTTAAGTCTCCAGATGCTGTGAGTCTGGGTTATGAAAGTCTTGGCTTTGCACCCCTCAGGGAAAATGCCAAATCCAGTCATGAGAATAATAACAGTGAGAGAGAGTTGTCGGAGTTCACGTTCCTTGGATTCACTCCCATTAAAGGAGCCAGAGTGACGGAGGGACCGGGCTTTGAGCACAAGAGTGAAAGCGTCTTTGCTGACTTCACACTTCCAGACATTGAAGAGGGAACTGACATGGCCAGCATCAGCTGGTCAGCATTTGCATCGGACTGTCAGTGACTGTGCTCTGCATCACAACACATCTGTTAATTATATAACCATATTGTATAGGAACAATAATGGAGGTATGCTGTCCAGTAAGAATTAAGAAATTATATTATTGTACTATAATGTTGTGAAGATTATTTTGTTGTAAATAGAAAAAATTATTTAGGAGAGTCTCAAATTATGTTTATTAAATGGGGGGGATGCACTATGGCCAGAAAATAAATAAATCTATCATCGTGCAAAAACAAGTGCTGCAATTTGTGTGCATTTGTCCCAATGTCATACTTCTCTATTGCTTCTTCAAAATGGGTACCATGGCTGAATGTATGTGTTTGGAATTGGTGTTATAAAACCTCACTGTTACAGCAGATTGTGTAATTGTAGTACACCAAGTTAATTTTGATTAGATAAACTGTTATTTTGTATATTCTATTTAAATTGATGTGGCTTTTAATTGCTGCCCTACATAATCACCAGCATGAATCTCAAGAGCTCACTTCATGTGGATTAACTGCCAATTTCCTCTTTCCCAGTTCGGTGGTGCTCTATACCAAGCTTAGTTTGTCCTTCATGGCATCACGGTCAAAGACCTTTCAGCACTTCAGTCTGACTAGATCAAGGTTGCGCCTTAACTCGGGGAGAAAAGAATACAGGATACATTTGAAAAATTGGTTCCATCTTGTGTTTTTGTCTATTCGGACAGACTTGTCTTGTATTAGAAGTTCTTGCTGCCCTTTATGTGGTCTTGTTTTCACATGTAAAAGTACGTTGGTTACAGATCTGCACAATTTTCCTGTACAGCACTCCTTTTATAGCAAGATACTCTACTATGTTATCAGTTTATTGAATGGTTAAACTGTACAATAAATGTGTCCATGAAAATGATGCATTCTTGTGGATAGCTTAAAATGTATACAATGCACAATACAGTACATTAATATTGATAACCTATTATATATATATATATAATTAACAAGCTTCAAAAAACTGAAAGTGGGTAATTAAGTCGTTTTGCACCTAAAGTCTCTTTCTATCACTATTGGTTACATTGTCTCCAAACTAGCAAATGTTTAACTAGCATTCATCCTTTCAAGATACTGCTGTGGATGCTGTGCACTTGTATTTGTATGTCATGTGTTAAAGCCATGCTGTAGTGGAGCTGGCACATCCTCTCGGTGCGCAGTGTCAGTGTCGAGGCACGTCGGCGCGGCTCACCTGTATATAAGGCGCTGGCAGAGCGACGCACAGTTTTCTGGGTTTGCTGGCAGATCTTCGACATGTTTTATTCGGGTGTCCTGACGGAAGGCAGCAGGAAGGACATGGACCTGCGAGAGGCGGCTGCCCTGAGGCAGCAGAGGAGGATGAAGCAGGCGGTGCAGTTTATCCACAAGGACTCGGCAGACCTGCTGCCATTAGACGGACTAAAGAAATTGGGATCTTCCAAAGAAATGGTAGGATTGTATGTGTCTGTCTCGTGTGGGTGCGTATGTGTGATTTCGCCCTGCCCTGTTTTTGCAAGAAGTGACAAAGTGTGACAATTGAACGGTAGCTAATAATAATAATAATAATTTATGAAGGACAGCGGAATGTTCTGGAGATTATTGGTGAGCAGATTAAAGTTTATTATTATTATTATTATTACCAGTAGTAGTGTTCATAATA
Organism: Amia ocellicauda; assembly: GCF_036373705.1. Taxonomy (NCBI): domain Eukaryota; kingdom Metazoa; phylum Chordata; class Actinopteri; order Amiiformes; family Amiidae; genus Amia; species Amia ocellicauda. The sequence goes on from NC_089853.1 coordinate 8,401,124, forward strand.
TTATTTTGTTAAACACTGGTAATAAAAACATTTTATTTTGTTGGTATTGCTTTGGCTTTTATTCTAAATAATAAATACTTCAGTGAAAACAATTGTATGAGAGCTAACAACAATAATAATCTTATTAATAAGATGTAATCTATTAAGATCGTATTAATAATTATATATAATAGTATATGTATCATTATTTATTTATAATTATATATATCAATTAGAGCTCATTTTGAGATGCTTGTTTTGTATCAATGTGATTTATAAATAGTTACCCCTTTCAAACCTATTTGTTTAGTACACCACGCGTTTTATAGGTATAGTAAAGACATATGCGAGTATTATTATTTAGTGGACCGGATCTCCCATAACGCTAATATTATGTGTTGCTGCTATTCTCAGAACTAATTTCTCAATCTAGAAAAACTAACAAATAAACAAACAAATAAAATGTTTAGATCTATTGTAACCTTTGAAATGTACACCCTGATGATCTCCTTGTTAAACCCTGATCCTAAAAACGACTTGTTTTATACCTAACCAGAGCAGTCTGTATTCATAAGGCATTTCAGCAACAATTCTGGTGCCAGAAAGAGGGATGTTTTACAGATGATATGATGAAGCTAAAATATTTAAACATATATATATATATATATATATATATATATATATATATATATATATATATATATATAATAAGGAAAAAGAGGATTACTAACAACCAGCCCTTTTTTTAGGCATATGACACATTGCCTGGTTGTGATTCTAATAAGAAAGATAAGAACCTTTGGAAAATAAATGATAATTCATGGGTCTTCTGGAAAGTCTTTCCCCAGCGTACACCAATGTGGGTTTAGTATGTGTCCTTGTCACCTGTATAATTAATGTGGGAGCTGCTGCTGAGCCTGTGTTTTCCAGGGCAAAGCAGGTAGAACTAAGGGAGGTGTGGCAGGTCTATTAGTGACTCACAGGTTGCTGCCCAATCCCCCTGATGATGTGTGGGTGTTACATATGCATATAACAACCAAAACAAGGGTACAATAAAAGCTGCTCCAGACCATAGCAAGGCTTTATATTGTGTGTAGAGTCATTGATTGATTGACAATGAAGAATACCAATGAGTGCTATATTTTACAATCTACATGTGTGGCACAATAAAGAACTTCAAAGTCTTGAAATCATGATCATTATCAACTAATCTAGTTTACATTTGAGCATAAGCAGCAGTTTTAATCTTGGAGTCTATCCAGTCTTTAATTGTAGGAGTAGAGGGGCTCTTAGTTCCAGTTGATGTGTGGGTGTTGGTTGAGGCTGACTGGCTGTCAGGTTGGGGTAACGTGATTCATGAAGCGAGACGCAAAAATTACATGGGGCTCATTTACACTGCATACAGTTCTGGGGACATAATTAAAATCCCTCCCTCACTCTCTCCAATCCTCCTTAAAACATTATTTGAGCTAATGCAATAGCACGTAACTGTTAGGCAATACATTTGTTTTCCAGCAGGGGGTAAAGAAGTAAATTATTACAATGGTTATTTTTGGAGGGGGGGTGGTCTACAAAGCTAAGAGAGGAGGAAACTCTATAGTCAATTTGTGGATCAGATTTGCTTGGATGAATATCAGATTGTGAATGCTGAACCATTGAAGGTGTTGCTGCGCAGTCACTCACTCTCAAGTAAACAAAAAAAAGCGAAGAGTTGTCATACGTTTTGTTGTTTTTTTCAGATCGGGTATAAAACCTATTTAAAAGGGTGGATCAATATTACGACTATGAAAAAAATTTCAACAACATTTATACATAAGGTCGGTAAATATTGTAATATCACTTTTAGATGGTGGAGCTAGCATGTGTAATTTGATTGACAACTTCAGCTCAGAGGTATTTAAACTGGATCTTTGTAATATTAATGGTCAGTAAATTCAATATCTAGACAGTATTGCAGTAGCCATCAGACATGTTATTCTTCCTTGACTGGTGTCATGATGTTTGTATTTTTTGCAGCAGCCCCACAGCATTCTGCAGAGACGATTACTGGAAACGAATTTGTCGCGGTTCCGATTGAACAACCGTGGACCCAAACCTGCAAACAATGGGATAGTTGTACAGAGCAATGGCATTCACCACAGTAAGCAGGAGAGCCTGATAACCCAAGAGGAGGAGGACCTCATATTTGTGTCCTGCAAGGTAACACCAGATGAAAAGCTAGGACAGAAGAAACATTGGCAATTAACATCACTGTGTGGCATCAGATAGAACCATTGGCAAAAGACTCTCTTAAAAAGACCTAAAAAGTCTTTAATAGGGTGAATTACACATTTTAACAAAACTGCCAGATTGCCTTTATACCTTGAATGAAAAAATGTTTTTCTTCCTTTCAGTATTTGTTGGATTTGATTGCAACTGATGCAGCATCTTTTCAAATTAAGCTTTTTTAAGGGGAAAGATCACAGTGTAAGCCTCCCACCTGTCCCCATCCCCCCTCAACCACGACTTATTAGTCACATTTACTTTTACCTGGCAAAGTAAGAAGACACATTAGACATGCTTTTACTTTATCCAGAATACTGGATACTCTATCAACACAAACAGACATCCTCCTACTAACCTTCAAGTCTTCTGGAGGAGAAATACAGTGTGATATACTCTCCTACACTTTTAGTAGCTAATGCAATTAAAAGGTCCAAGCTGCAATTTCTGTCAGAGGTGAACGTTTTGATGTATATTTATGCTGCTGTGCATTGAATATTATGACAGCCGCATAGCTTTCACTGTTTTTAATTGAAGATAACATTGTGGCATTGTCTGAAGGCGTGGTTGTACTGCTCGGTGGTAGATAAATGTTTTCTACAATAATTATCTTCTTCATTTCTTCCCTCTTCCGCCCCGGCTCTCTTACACAGTGTTCTGGAAGGGAGATAAAGGTCTTAATTGACACTGGCTGCAAGTTTAACCTCATTTCAGCTGCCTGTCTGGATCGGCTTGGGTATGTTTCGTAAACAATTACAATGTGTATGTTTCTTTTTAGGCAAAATTGCAGTCAGAGGAGCCTGTGTAAGGGCACTCATAATTAATCAGACTCCTGTTTTCCTAATGGGAGACTTGTATTCTGTACAACAACAGTTTTTCTTAAAAGAAAAGAAAAGAAAAACAATACCTTAATTGCAAATGTTGTGCTGTTGTTCCTAGATTCACCAGCAGGTGTCATTGCATTATAGATTGTCTGATAACATCTGGTATAGAACCAAGAGGAGTGCCACAGGGACCTGTTTCAGGCCCACTGCTCCTTTATATTTACATATTTACATAACTCTATTGTAGAGTTGGTAAATGCATTAAATTGGCAAAACCAGGAGTAGTAGCAAAGAGTGTAGTAGTAACTAACATAATAGAAAATGGACCTTATTAAGTCTGTTGCTTGTGTTTGATTCTCAGGCAGGGCTTGCACTTCAGTTTGTGAAATGTAGTGCTCTCTTCTTACATGGCTGTTGACCATTTCAGTTTAAAGGAAGCTGTCAACATGAATAAAATGGAAACGGACACTCTCCTGTTTCCACGTAATTTGCAAGTCTTGGGACAGATCGAAAAAATGAGCCTGACGATTGGACAAGTGAAGGCTGACTGCTCAGTACTTGTTGTTGGTGAGTTTGCAATATGGATTGAAAAATTCTAAGTACGTTTTTGATTGTCTATGTGAATCACGATTATGTGCACAATTGTACAAAAAGTAATAATTTCCATATGCTGAATGCCTGTGAAGAGGTGAAATTAAAATTGTTGTAACCTTTTGAAACACTGTGATGTTTGACTGTCCAGTGATTTGTACAGTTCTCACTCCTGATATTTAAATGGTTTATTTTGTAGAAAGTGACAGGCAGTTTATGTCTCTGGGCAACAGAACTCTGAGGTCATTGAAGGTAATGTACCTCATAAATAGAGATCATTGATGGTTCAGTACAATTTCATATATATGAATATTTATTATGTATAGATGTAATAAGGAGGTTTTTATCATCTTGTTTCAGTGTGTTATAGACACAGAAAAGCAATTCCTGGTTCTGGGTCGAACAGAAAGGGAGCAAGTTGAGTTTATTGATGGTAAAAGCATGTCACGCGAGGAAAGGTAGGTAACTATTACACTGTTTAACACAAACTTGTTTTACTGTTTCAACCCTGCTAGATGACCTTGCTGGGTCTTCAAATTGTGTAGTGTGTCAAGATGTCCTTCACAGAGATCTATACTGTGAAGACTTATTATAGAATATTGTATAGGCTTTATTGTTTCACAATGATTGCATATTTAATTCAAGTAAATGCAATCAGTGCTAATGATTAACGTGTGGTAGATGCATACAATTATTGCTTAGACTATTACCAACCAATGTTTTCTGTCTTTTATTTTTTCCTCCCTCTTTACAAATCAGCTCTCCTGGAGTCTGAAAGATGTATTTTCCACAGTACGGGACACAGCACATAGATCCAGGCTCAGCTTGTTTCCTGTGTTAAAATCTTGACAGCTACCGCTAACAATCTGTGCACAGAAGCTTAATTAGAATTCCTACAATTGGGCACAAAATGGAAACGTGACACTGTTTCTCGTGCAGATAAGCCCTTAGCTAGTTTCTCCTCTGAATGTGGCCATGGTGAATTATATATAAAGGAGAAGCATTGTCCTAGTCACAATATCTGCCTGCACAGTAGTAAATACTGTTGAATACAGAACATTGTGTAAAGAGCAAAATCCTTGAGTACAGATACCCGTATTCATAAATACTGCAATATTCAGTGTTTTCATATTGCTTGAGGTTTCCTAATCAAAGGGTGCTTCAGTTGGAGGCTAAAATCTGGGGTTCCCAAGTACACATTTCAGCAAGGGTTACATAATTGTTCCAGGTCCAGCAGTGTCTTTAATATCAGACTGTAGAAATCTGACCAGTAGCTGCTTTGAGTGAGGCTGTATCAGAGCCCCAAGTGCTTCATGAGAAACAGCGGCCTTTTATTTATTTAAAAAAGAAAATAATAATAAACATAATAAACACCCATTTTATCCCCTGATAACCAGTATCTCCCTTCTCTAAACACTACTGTCCCAGCCTGAGCCTTATCTAATAGAATAAAGAAAGACAAATGTACCACCTGAATCAAGGGACATTCACACTCTGTTTGTAGGAATAGTTTGGAACAAGGAAAATTACACCGCTGTGTAGTATTTTATGCTGCAGCCACATTTTAAGCTTTTATTTCATGCTGATTTGTGTCTGGATACCAGCTGTACCTTTCAGCCTAGTGCCTGTATTTATGAGACTGTTCTTTACTTCTCTATTAGCAGCTGTATTTTTTAGTCTTATTTAAGTAATTGCCACTTTGTATTAGTTTATATATATACATATATATATATATATATATATATACATATATACACACACACACATATATATTGATGAATTTTTGTGAATGTATTTTGATAAAATTATATTTATTGCACAGAACAGATATGTAGTATGATGAATATAGTTCACATGTTAAATGACTTGAGAAGTTACTGTCTCAACCAAATTGAAATTGAAAGAAGTATTTTCTATGTGTTGTAATAGATGATCGCTGTATTTTCTCAGAAGCTGGTCATTAGATCTTGGAATGTGACTACTTAAGTTTTGGTAGAAGTAGGTTGCAATTATAGTTTATAGTGTGATCAGCCCATATGATTTAAATAAAATAAAATAAAAGTACAGTATGGTTTAATTACACTTCAGGATTTAAATATTATGGAAATGGTGTTAACTAGAATATTAACAAACTTGTTTTGCAGAATGTCACTTAACAAAAAACAGCATCTATAAAACCCACCCCCCGGAACAAAACAATAACTAATTCTGAATACTGCCTATTAAGACACAGAAAATGTCAATGTCAAATAAATTTTTAACACAAACAAAATACAGTTTTGTGTGTGTGTGTGTGTGGAGTGTGTAAAGCCTTTTAACATTGAAACTGGGATTTTCTTTTCTACTATTATCTTTTGGCTGGTAACACCATTAGCCACGACTACTGAAACATCCTTACAGGCAGCCCTTATACAAATGCAAGACAAAGCCTGTCTTCAAACCTCAGTTTTCTCAGTAACGATTGCACCTTCAACTACTGCTGTATCAGTACATCAAAGATGCTTGGAAAGGAACTGTCTGTTCTAAACGTCACACCACTCATCACAAAATATGAAAACAAATGACAAGCTGCATTAGCTCAACCTAATGATTGTATTATTTGGAGGAGTAAAGCGTGTTCACTCCCTCTTTATTAAACTGGATTGATTAGCCTTTTATGTCAGGTAATGGAGAAAAAAATGTATTTTTGTGAAAGCTAGCAGGTTTTCTTTTGATGCTACATTCTAGTGATTGCAGTATATGAGATATTGAGAGCTATGAAACTGTGGACTCTAGGTCTCTAAGCTCCTTGAAGAGGCAATTTAACACTGTTAAGAGAACACAATCAGTGGTGCTTAATGGACAGCGATGGAAATTATAATGCCTTACATCACAGTAAAATCTGGCTTGGGGATCAGTACAATATGTTCAGTCACGATTAACATGATGATTAAGTATTGATTTTTGTTCTCCCAAATATGAATTCTCAGAATAAAATACGTTTTTCAGGTTAAAATGATAGTGGTGGGGAATACTGAACAGAGTCTCTGCTACATGTTTCTTTTTTTCCTTTACATTTTCTCTGTTATCTGTGGTTTGCTGAAGCAGGACTGAGTATCTCATTTTCTCGGAAGGGCCAGGTGCCCTTGCGTGTCATTCCACGATGACAGACAACCAATCTTCAGGTGCTGTCCTGGCCCAGGAAGCTCACTAATGATGCCGGAAAGAATGGCTGTCAGCATCGACTGCAGAAGAGAACCGACGAACCAGTCACATCAAGCAGCAAAAAAAACGAATACATATTTAATGGGATATGTTCAAAAATAACATTATAAATAACTTAATAGCTATCCACATTTCCCTTTGTGGTTATTTATCAAATAACGTGTTCTCATAGACTGCCTCTACCAGACACATACAATCCAGGGCTCAAACATTATTGAGGTCACTGGTCTCTAGGAGTGTGAGTTTTCAAATCATCTTAGGCACTTTGTAGATTTCCTTTCACCAGGTAGCCTCATATGTAATGATATAGCATTATAGCATATTGACAAGAAATCGTTTTCTCCCAAAATATATATGTTTTTAAGATATGAATGTAGCTTATTCAAAGTATGTAAAGTACAGTTTATTAAATATACTTGTATTATGCTATATGTACCTTTTGATCCCGAATTAGCAATAATATTCTGACTATACTTTCAGTATACTGAAGGTGTACTTACTGAGTAAAGTAGTATTCAGTCAGTATACTGTCACCATACTACTGAGAATCTAGGATTAAAAGTTATGTTTAGTGTAGTGAAAGTATATTTATATCGCACTTAATTGTACTTCTTTTTTAAAAGGGCCAATCCGAGTGTCCTTCAGTTACTTTGCTTTAAACATATAAATATGCCTTTTATCTTTCACATAATAAATAAATCTGAACAACTTAATGACTAATATGTGTTGTATACTCTCGCACAGCAAATTGTGTTTCTTACATTGACTGTCTTTTTGTGAGGCCTGCACAGCACACCCTGTCACCAGACCAGCACAGACCTGTCAATTCTCCTTACACCACCAAGAAAACAGACCGTGAAAACAACTTACAGCACCAAACAGAATGTGATTCAAACACAGACGCACTGTGCCTAATTCTTGCCTTCGACAGTGAGGTTTCGTGTGATGAAAAATAAATGCAATTGGAGGAGAAGCTGGTGTAGAGATTGGACAGGTAGAAGCCATGGACACAGTTACAGCAGGGAAGGTGTTTAATAAGTGTGAATAAAAGTCTCCTGTCGATGGCTTGGAAGTGTGTAAAGCTGCTAGGCATTTATCCATCTCGTTGTGACAGATGGGCATTATCATTACCAGCCTTGACAGGGATTGGCTCCCACGATATTCCACTAAAATCCAATCTGAATCCTTATATATGTCCTTGGAGTGCACTAGACTAATTCATTGAGCAGTTATGAAACATAATGAGGTAAAATGGTCCTTAAACTATAAGCTGATATATGCCACGATCGTGCTAAGAAGTAATTGGAACAACAATCAATATATGAAAGCACCAATGTTACAGAGCCAGTGTCTCATCTGAAACAACATTGAATAACATTTCAGGAGCAGACAACTCTGATTTTGGTTACTCACTTCTGCCCAATGAAGTATAAATACGCTGTCCATATCACACACAACCCCAGCGTTCAGCATTCATTGCTTCTCATCTCACATCCTCCCCAGTCACCACCTCTGCAACAGCTCCCTGGATCATTGCCTGTAACGGGGTGTGTGTGTGTGTGTATGGGGGGGGGTCACAATTGGGTTTGTAAACTACTGAAATAATTGATGCCAGAATATGCTCTAATTAGAAGAAATGAATTCATATAACAGAGACTAGTCATATGTTCATTTTGAATCTTTTACAGGTCTAGGAGAGATATTCAGTCGCTTTCTGTTATACTGTATTTGGACCAGACATCTGAATTTAAAGTTGAGACACAGCACTACATAACTCCCCTGAATTATATTTTATATTATTATATTTTAGGGTGTACTAGGACAAACCTGGATGGACACCTATTGCCAGGAAATCTTTATCTGATTAAATATACTTCAAAAACAATCTAGTGGTGTCCCTTCCTGATGTGATCAAGCAATTTTTGGACGTGATGTCGTGTGATCGTCTGATGTTGCTGACCGAGTATTGCTATACTTCTTCAGTGGGAATTGCTTAGGCAGGTGTTTTGGGTCTTGCCTTCATTTTGTTCTGTCCCCTTAAACCTATCAGTTAGTTTCTGAATGGACATGTGGAACTACCCTTCCTCAACTCTGGGTGGATGAGAGAAAAAACAAACAAATAAGTAAACCTCTATTGGGTGTGATAATTAAAGAACCCCAACTGCCTTCCTGCTAGTCAGTGCCTCTCTAATGTAAGCACTAACAATCAGGCCTGGGGAGCCACACACCATGACCTTAAACTCCCAAAGCAGGTCTCAGCAGGAAAGAGAAGAGAAGAGAAGACTTATTTCAAGAGTCTGTGCCTCAGTGTGAATACATTTACCAGAAAGACTAATTAGTCCTAATTAAATACCTTTGTGGACTCAAGAACAAATGCTATATAAAGTATTAGGAGAGGGTTATGTAGTGCAGTAGCTATGATGGCAACAGAGTACCTGATTGTAACATACAAAGTGTAAGTGGAGTGCCTCATTAAAAGGATTTCCAATGGAGTCAAGAATGGCAGCTGAAGGTTGTATTGAGCTGGGTGTACAATTGACTGTTGACTGAAGAGCTTAGCCAGGACATTTGCTCTGGTAACACAATGCAAATACAGAGCCTGGGTCTGAAAAAGGTCTGAAAGAGACTTTGAAAAGTTACTTAATTACTTTGAATCAGTTTGAATTAAATTCAGTTTAAATGAAGGACAATCATTTAAGTGTGGGCTGTGTTGATTTTTTTTTTCCAGAGAGAAAAGAGTGCTTTCTTAGATTACCCGTTTTGATGAACATGTTGAGGGGAGTTTATAAAAGTTGTGTTTAGTGTAATGTATTTTTTTGTTTCACCTCCTCCCTGGAACACAGCTGCATTAGTGGAACTGGATAGCCACTAATGGGTTATACCTTATATATTGAGGAGGCACCAGGAAGGTCTGTTAATGCTGGCCTCAAGCCATTCATAACTGAAAGCATAATGACTTGATGTCCACACGGAAAATGGCATACTGTGCACTGATAATGCATTGACTAACCAGAACATGATTGCAAATGAGATCATAACTCTAAATAGATTTTATCCCAGTTCATTGGGGCTCCATTAGAACTGAATGTGAAAGTCAATTTCAGAACATTTCCTGACATTTTACATCTGTGCAACTTTGTTTAATTTTCTGCTTAATTTCCAGAATGATCTCCTATGCTGAGACAATATGATTTATGATTTATAACTGCACTTGCCATCCATAAAGGACGTCCCCTTACATTTATTGCACAATAATAAAATCTAGAGAAACATGGTACATAAAAAGCAGCAATCATTTTAACATAACAAACTAATTATTGTTCCATTAAAACAAGGATTTACTGAATGGTTCAAATCTATAGTCTAATATATTCATGTGAAATGTTATTTTATGTTGGTTTATAAACGTGTTTATAGTACATTTAACATCATTTAGATTTATATTACTGTCAAAGCAACACTTTAACTGTATTAAATAGCTTTACTGTAAATAACTATGGAGGCATTTAGTATTTTTAAAGTTGGATTGCAGACTACATTAAAGACTAAATACAAAAATCAAAACCCATGCAATTAATGGGAAATTGTATAGAAATAAATAACATATTCTCAATGCAGATGTTACATATAACACACCTGTTTCAGAATAAATTCAAAGAGTCGAAAATCCCATGGGCCATTAATATTTTAAGCAACTGGGAAATGATTCGATGGGGCTTTGATGAATAAAAATCAAACATTATCAGTAAGACGTCTTTGGAAATTGAGAAAAAAACAGGTTCTTGTTATACTTGATTCAGGATCCATTATTTATGAGTAATTAAGAGGAACAGCCTGGGAGCATGATTGATGCTGCAGCTGTCAGCAAGTCTGAGGGATCATATTCATGGGGAGTTGCTGTGGAAACACCACACACCTGGGCCCCTGCAGCTGCTGCGCTAATCCTGCGCTAATCCTGCGCTAATCCTGCGCACAGGCGCAAATCAACACCGACGCCCTGCGCCTCACTGCGCACACGCAGCCGCGATGCAGAGCGAGGCAAACGTCACGTCGCTCACTGAAACAACCAGCAAGTCGCACTGTGAACATGTATCTTACTGGCAAATGTGCTGTGAAACATAAAACAAATCTCACAAACAAAAGCATAACCTTATCTTTACAGGCCAGTTTGACACATGGGTTCTGTTGATGATGATGAAGATGATGACGGATATGCAAGTTGTATATCAACTAAATACACACCAAAAACATGAAAATTGCTATTTCAAATACATAATTACGATTACAACTGCTGTTTTTAGTGTTATTCATGAGTGTATATATCACTGTATAATTATAACAACAACAAAGTGTACAATTGCGTCTGCGGAACAGCTGATAAATGTAAACAGGGAATCTTTTTGCGGTAACACCAAGTCGCCTTTGAAAACATGCTTCACTTAAAACATACCAAAGGAATAATGTGTATGTATATATATATATATATATTTAAATAAAAAATCAGTAGTTGCAGTTACCACATAATAAAACCAGTATAGTGCTAACATTAACGGAACTACTATGCAAATAAAAAACAATTAAACAAATCAGTTTCCTGAGGGAAAGTTGCTCTACGGACATGTTTGGCATGATGTACCGAAACAGGAAGTCTTTTAGCAGGTGATCCGATGCGAGAAATGGAGAAATGAGAGCAACTTATTGGGCAATTCCGATGATTTCCTACTTTTTTTTGTTTTGAATGATCAATAACATTTCCTGCCTCTATATAATTTCAGCCGAGAAACAATGGCCTCCCGAAATGGCGACAGCATCGCAGCTTATTTTCAGCTGTTTTCTTGCATTTGTTTTGCGTTGTTGATATCAACACAGAAAGCGGACGCAAAGGTAAAGAGTCGCCCTTTTGTTGTTTTGCTTTCTGGGTCATTTAAATCGACCTCCATAACTAGAAACTGCAGAATAAATAGTTAATGTAGCAGCTTTACCCTTGACAACCTAGTCGATAAGATGTACAGAGAAATCTGGTCAGGTGTCATCAAGTAATTTTCAAATATCTGTAAATAATTGATCAGGTTTCTGTAAGTTCAACATTTGCCCTGTTCTGCATGAGGTTAACGTTGTAAAATATGGCTCGTCTATAGATTCAGGTTGCTTAAAAGGGTTGTGAAGTTTCTGTCTTATAATATTGTTGTTTAATTTAGTTGAAATTCATAGCTATAGCTAGGATAACTGGGTGTTGACAGTTTACTCTTCCTATGTTTTAGGTGGTTTCATACAATAGGCTGAAATGCCTTTACTGGCAATGCTAGTCCCAGTTTCCTAATATAGCCTACAGTTTGCATATTGGTTTTGTTAGTATAATACTTCTAATGATTTGTCTCTCTCTTTTAAAATACTTATATTTTAATTATTTGTGCTGTCATGTGCCAAACCTGCATTCAAATCGTTGCTTTTGTAATTATGTATAGCACTAACAAATAAGTAAATTGTACATTTGAAATCTAAATCTAAAAACATATATACAGCTGTGGAAACATGTATGGCAGCCATTCCATTCATATTTTTATTTGGAATTTGGGAGAAATTTTGTCAGCAGTTTATAGAATATAACAAAAATGTTCATTTTACCCAAACACATACCTACTGTATAAATAGTAAAACCAGAGAAACTGATAATTTTGCAATGGTCTCTTAATTTTTTCCAGAGTTGTATATGTATAAGGTATGAAGTCTTTGTTAGTTCATACATTTTTCTCCTTACAGAATTCAGAAGACATCCGATGTAAATGCATTTGCCCACCCTATAAAGACCTACCTGGGCAGATTTACAACCAAAATGTGTCACAGAAAGATTGGTATGTGACATAAGGTCAATCCAGTTTTTATATGTGGGATGTGCACAGTTTTTCAGGTGTGCTCATTAATATTGTAATAAATAGCTAATCTATGTGGGTAAGAAGAAAACCAGATTAACCACATATTTATCTTATTTAACTCATCTACACACCCTAACACTGCAGGGATTTATACTTGATACTACAGAAGAGTGATTAATCAACCCAACATGGATATTTTGCTTATTATAGAGAGGGCAGTTCTGGTGATCTGTAGCAGATATTTGTCTTTGTAATTTTAGTTAAACCAAAAAAAAAAAAGGGGCGGGCAAGAGCATTCTTACAGTTAAACTCCCGAGAAGCATTTTAACTAGGCTGCATATTTTAGCTGTGACTACAAAACAATGATGAAATTATTCAATCTTGGTTTTCTGTGTTCTTCCTTTTTTCTAGTAACTGCCTACACGTAGTGGAGCCCATGCCAGTACCTGGTCGAGATGTGGAGGCTTATTGTTTGCGCTGTGAGTGCAAATATGAAGAAAGAAGTTCAGTCACTATTAAAGTAAGGGCCAGTTGGTTTTCTTCCTTCTTGTCTTCTATTTTTTTTCTTTTTATAATATAATATTGAGGACTTTGTTGTTAATTAATATAATAGTTCTGTATTTTTTTTTTAGGTGAACCATGTTTTACGTTATATAAGGCAGGTTTCGCTTTAAAAGGACTTTCAAGACTCTTCTTTAATAGATTTTGATTATTTATTTCCCTTCCCCGCTTTGACATGTTAATAGAAGGTTGAGGTTTTAAAAAGCAGCAGCTGTTTTTCATATTTCAAATTCTAGAATGCTAGAATAAGTACTTTTTTGATGTTTAACAGAATGTAGGCTAGCTCATTTTATTCTAGTGGTGGAGCTACTGGTCACGACACTTTTGAATACCAAATCCAATGATTTGGTGTGATGATCATGAAGGAGAATGATTGTAAAGCATAGGTATGTAGCTCAAGACGCGGAAAGCTTCAATGCACCATGTTTTTAAAGGTCTCTTTAAGACATTCAAACTGGAGGATAAAAGGTGTAAGCTGGTCCAGGTAAGATCTGAGGATATTAGAATACAGAAGATCCTGTGCCACTGAAGGGCTGGTGTTGTGCGACCGTGATGAAGTGTGTTAAGATGAAAACGTCTTAAACCACAACAATGATACAATGTACCACTTTGGTCGCAGGTGACCATCATAATTTACCTGTCCATCCTGGGCCTCCTGCTTCTCTACATGGTGTACCTGACCCTGCTGGAGCCGGTGCTGAAGAGACGTCTGTTTGGACACTCCCAGCTCATACAGAGTGATGATGAAGTAGGGGTATGTTGTCCACATTCTGACCAGATGCCTTGCAGCCTGTGTATCCCTAAAGACATTACTTTTAATCCCTGCACCTTTGTGTTGTTGTTTTAGGACCACCAGCCCTTCGCCAATGCTCACGATGTGCTCTCTCGCTCTCGCTCTCGGACCAATGTGCTGAACAAAGTGGAGTACGCCCAGCAGCGGTGGAAGAGACAGGTCCAAGAGCAGCGCAAATCGGTCTTTGATCGGCACGTGGTGCTGAGTTAAACGGCTGTCTCGTTTTACCATGTCATGCTAGCTGAAATTGTGACTGGAGGAGCGTATTCACTGTGACCGGGTCTTCCAAACTCCTCCAACCTTTCATATGTGTCTTCTGTCTGCCTATTTCCTTCACTAACAGCTAGTTCTGACTGTTGCATCTTTACTCAGTATATATAGAGCCCAAGCCCTGTCATATTAAGATGCACAGCCTTGAGTTGGAGATCAGTACGTGTCGCACAAAAAGCATGAAATTGAACGGATACAAAGGCATCTGTATCTGGTAGCTTCGGTAACCATGCAGGGCCTGATGCAGGAACATTGAAAAACCGTGGAGTTGTCCAGATTGTTCATTTTAATATGGTGGGGACTCTAATTATATATTTCAATGTAAGTATGTATATAGCAGTTGATCATGTGTATGGTCTTTTTCCTTGGGTTCATGTAGGAGTTGTGTTCCCTAGAAGATGATGGAATATCCATGGTTGTGTGTAATATACGTCTTCTTCAGAGAGGCTTGCATGAACTGATGCATTTTTAAGAAAATCTGAAAACTTTTTGCACTTACAACACACATTTAATGTGCAGTATTTGAATAAACTCTCACCTGTGATTCATTATATCAATCCTAACAATATAGTTTGGAAGACTATTAAAAAAACAAACAGAGTCTGACTCCTAATGGTTAATATGTAGTTGAGTACTTGGGTAAATTGTTAGAAGGAAAGTACATCTTTGTGTATTTATCACTTTCTGATTTTCACTATCTCCAGGAACATCACATTTTATCTCCCTTTGCTAATGAGGAAATTAAAAGGTTTTCCAACAATGTTTACTATATCTTTACTTCTTAATGTTCAGATTGTTGGACAGGATCTCACTCTTTATAATCATCACATTTTTGAATGTCCACACTGTTGCACAGGGTGCCACTCACATTTGCATTATTCATGGGATTTAACAATATGAAGGCAATCAAGTCATGTGTTTTTGAGAACAATACACTCTGTAATGACTTCACACATCTTCAATAGCATTTCTGTAATAGAAATTGATCTGAAATAATGGGCATTGTACATTTACATGGAGGGGGAAACATCCTCTTAAGACACAGTTGCTAAAAATTCGTTAGCTTTTAATTTTTTTAATTTTTTAGAAATATTATTTTTTGTCTGTGATACTTTATAGGGGAGGTACTGCTGCTGAGTGTATATGATGGCAATGGACATCGATTGTCTTAGGTCTTAAATTAAAGGTGTTTCTAACCTCTTATACCATGTGTGTGTGATACCTTCCAAATAAATAAATTCCCTATTGTGTGTAAAACCGGAGTGGTATTCTTTTAATCAACCTTTTGAATGGATATACACTAAATGCACCACAATAATACAAATCTACACTCAATACTATATTTGACAGAAAATATCGCACAACCTGATTCTGCATCTGAAATTGAGACATGCTTAGTAATGTAATTGTCAAAAAAAAAGACGTAAATTATACTGTACACTAAGTTGTTATGCGCCACAGTACGGAAATTACGCAAATGACCTACTTGTACGTGCTTAGGGTTAAAGTTATAGAAATAAACGCAGGTACTGCTTTTATATGTAGAACCAAAGTGATTCAGAATTCCTCACTTTCTTGCTCACTCATCCGCGACAATGAGGGAAACGGGGATGGTGAAGTAATCTGGGTATTTATATATATATATAATACAGACTGCGTGTGGATGTACAGATTTATGAATTAGGAAAGAAATGTGGTTGCATGTCTCCCTGCGGTAAGCAGTGGTTTCGTGTGAATCGGTGACACTTTCCGCTGAGCTGACAGCAGCAGCCCGCACCGTCCCGCACCGTCCCGCACCGTCCAGCCATGGCAACTGCGGTCAACAATCAGCCCAGGGATCCGGCGCTTGTGCCTCAACAGACACGGCTCTTTGCAGTCACATGTGGATTTACACTGGTATGTGGCTCTTGAATAATTACTTGTTACATTTTGTAGCACAAAAATAAGGGTGCGGGGTGGTTTCCTATCATTAGAGTCTTGCTCTGAGAGCCCTGTGGGAAGGAACATTTGTTCTGAGAAGCGATCTGTGCTCCCATTAAAACACTCTGCAGCCCCAGTCGTTTACTGGATCACAGAAGCCACAGCTTGTATTTAATGTTTATGCTTTGCTATCATTATTATTATTATGATTGTTGTTATTATTATTGTGTGCGTGTTTTTTTTTTTTTTTTTTTTTATAAGGTGTCTCAGCTTTTCCAGACCCAAAATGCCAGTCATCTACCCATTACCTCTGCAGTCCCAGAGCTTTCCCACTCTGTTTGGGGAGAGCCGGGACAAGAATGTAGCCTTTGTCATTGACACCTCGGAGGGCATGCACAGCCACCTGGAGGCAGTCAAGCACCACCTCACAGAGACACTGCTGGCAAAAGCTCGGGCCAGGGACTCCCTGTTCAACATCGTGGAGTTTTCATATAAGGTATTCTGCCTTCTTATTCTTCTTTATGGATATTTACAGTCGTGATGACCTTTCACCTTTGGTCAGTTTACTGGGCTGAAACGTCATTTGACCATATGTGCTTTTAAGCCAGTATTTGCATAAGATAGTGTCAATCCATGCCACCAGTTGTATACTGCCTTTTATTCTCATTCACCACCAGGTTACAAAGTGGTGCGACCGCATGGTGACCTGCTATATGGACACCGTCTATGGAGCGCTGGGCTGGGTTCGGTCTCTGTGCTGTAAGCCCGGTAGGGACCTACTCGGGGCTCTGCAAGCAGCCTTCGATGACCCAGCTTGCCAGGCTGTGTACCTCGTCACGAATGGCCTTCCACAAAGTAACCCCGAGGAGGTTCTCCATGCAGTGTCCAGTGTGTCACAGCAACGGCCTGTCCATGTTTTCTGCTTGGCTGATAAATGGACAGGGAGTGAAGGCCAGGATTTTTTGCGGGCTCTCGCTCAGTGCACTAGAGGGAGCTGTCACCTCGTTACGCTCAACACTGCTGATTTGACACAGGTAACTAGGAGTGTCTTCAACATAGGCAGCACAGGCTGTCAGCTGCGCAAACAGGCCCACTTTGTTTTCTAAATTATGTACAGCACAATTCTGGAAAGGACTTTTAGCGAAGATATCCTATCCCAAATCACTCTAATCACCCTATCATAATC
Organism: Amia ocellicauda; assembly: GCF_036373705.1. Lineage (NCBI taxonomy): Eukaryota > Metazoa > Chordata > Actinopteri > Amiiformes > Amiidae > Amia > Amia ocellicauda. The sequence goes on from NC_089853.1 coordinate 8,418,587, forward strand.
AGCATTATTTTCACCGCACCAAAATACCGCTTTGTACTCATTGTACACCCAAACTTTGATTTAGTGTTTCTCTTTGCAGCATTGAAACACACAACATGGAAATAATTAGCTCGATGCCAGTTGCCAGGTTTTTTAAAGTAAGGCTATTGCTATTGGAATGCAGCAAAGAAAAATACTCTCATACATCACGGAAAACGTACGATCAACACTTTCTGAAACTCAATCCAGTTTTCCAGATAGGAGGATTGTAAATTGTTTAGATAAGGAAAGTGTATTATTCATCACAGCTGTATAATAAAATTAGGAGTTTTTAATACAAATAAATAAATACATGATTGGAACCTGATTGATTGGGATTGTGTATTTTACTGTATGTATTTTGTAACCATGTCCACAGGTGGTTCCAGTTTACACAACAGAGCGCTGGGGTGCAGGTCCACTTTACTCTGATGTGAAATACTGCAGTGCATTGGCTGCCCTGGACCGGCCTTTTTCAAGTGTGCCCAGTGTATCCTTCTGCCATCTTCCCTTGGGGCACCCTCGCTATCACCCAGCTATTTCCACAAGGTACTTTCATTCTATATGTTAAAAATGTATTGTCTTCTGTTGTGTTTCACCTCTTTTTTTCAGGTTGGTTATCCAGTTAAATGCATACTGTTTCTAAAGCTAGCCATGCTGACACTAACAGGTCAGTTTGGGTGCCTTTGCAAGTGTTGTCCCCTGAACTGTCAATGCTGAGGGTACAAGGACCCTGTGACAAGTCTATAAGACTATGCTCTAGATCTGCTTACTTCACCATTACTGGCCATTGTAAAGACCATTAAAAACAATCTCTTGCCTGACATTATTGTCAAGTAAGAACGTAGATTTCTAAGAGCATGTGTTAAAGCTATATCCCTCCACATTCTATTGCAGGTACATGTTGGACGGCTTTGTTCCCACATGTCCCATCAGCAGCTGTGAGGGTGCTGACATATTGGGGGGATCTCTGTGCTCCTCTCCATTATTGATAGGCACTCGCGTCCTCGCCAGGAGAGAGCCAGATGGGTATTATTACCTTGGGACTATAAAACAAGAAGTTGAGGTAGGAGGAGACAGATTCACAGGGGGGGAGATGCTGATGAGTCAAATGTATAAATATGACCTTAATTTCAGTTCTCTCTTGCCTGCCTTTTTCAAAATAGTCTATCTCTTAATTGCCAGACATGGTTATTTGATTAGCGCAGGCAATTTTGGTCTTTTTTATGCTAATGTTCAGTAGGAAGTGGTCACTTTATGAAATAAAAACTGGAGATACCTAACACAGTTTTTAAATTTGGCAAATTAAAAAAAGTAAAACTAGTAAAGATATGACAGCGAGGGCTAATTACATGTTTTGTAAACAGGAGGACTCTTAATTGCAGTTGGCTGCCACAGCAGTTGCACCTGTTACAGCAATGAAATCAGCAAGCCTTCTGCACGCAGTCAGTTAATTAATTTGTTTTGTCAGCATAGCAGACATTTAAAACCAAAATACTCTTATTAGGAACACAAGCTGGCAGCCTTATTATGGAAATACTGATGAATTTGCAAGTTTTTCCTTTATTGAACTTTCATAAACAGCTTTATATCTCTTTCACTTTTTAAAGGGAAGAGATGTATTTCTAGTGGATTTTGATAAACCAGTTCTAACAGCTGGGAAATATCAGACAACAATGCAAAAAACCAACATGGTGGACATAGTCCACTACACTGAGGCTCTCCGACACAACATTGTCCCTGGAGACAAAGTCCTGGCCCCGTGGGAGGCAGACCTAACCAGATACGGGCCTGGAAGTGTGCTGTCTGGTGTTGAGTTAAGGGACCCACTAAGAGGTAGATCATCTGTGACTGTATCGGATATCTTTAAAATAATTCTCTCAGCATTTACAAAGTAGGTGGTTATGAGGTGAATTGCAAAATCAGAGCCATTCGTTTGAGGGCATTTGTATTCTCTGACGTATTTTATGAAATTGTCAGGTGTCTGGTTTCTGTCTTGTCTGGCCTTGGGTGGGCACTGTAATGGATTTTCAGTTGTTTTGCCATCGACATTCTATAAACTTTTAATACTTCTTTAAGATATGCGATTAATTTTATATTATAGCAAAAACATTGTTGTATTGTCACTTTTTACATTCTTCAAAAAAAAAATTGTTTGTTACCAGATGAAACTGTGAAAGAGATCAGAGTGCGTTTCTGGAATGGAAAGGAGGCCAAAGTGCCAAAAGGAGTGACCTTGTGGATCTCACCTGCTTTACATGAGCGAGTGGTGAAGGAGATACATGAACCCCTCACTGCGAGAAGAGCCCTTCTGCAGAATACATGGGCCCAGACAGAAATGTATGCTTACAGAGCTATGCCACTTTGCTATCATGGCTCTCCATACAGGTGCCATGGTCTGTCCTGCTTCTGCCATTACACTCCATACAAAGGCTTCTGCTGTGTCCCAACCCACCATTCACACAGCTGTCTTCACCAAAGCCACGGCTGGTGGCCTCTCAGGTCCGACACGCGCCTCTGCGAGAGAGACCTCCAGAGCGAAGACCTGGAGAAGAAGGTTAGCAGACAGCTTCAAGAGCTTCGTGCCTCCAAGGAGACCATTTCCCTGTCTTCGTCTGCATCTTCCCTGTCCGAGGAGGACAGCCCAGGTTTAGAGAGAGAGACAAAGCCAGCCAGGGTCACAGTGGTCAACCGGGCAATCAACACCGACTCCAGCCTCCTGGACAAGGAGAGATCCCCGTCTCCAGATAGACCCGGCTGGAGATACTGGAAGAGATGCCACCCTGAGCCACAGCATAGGAAGCCCGGTATTACCTTGAACACTGTCTATTATTATGACTTTACTGTTCACTGTGTATTGACAGGGACTTGTCACCTATTTAAAAAAGGATGATTGATATATTTAGGAATCCCAGTGTCACTTTTCAGCACATAAAAAAATGACAGGTCTTTAGTTATGAGTAAGGATTTTGCATACTGATTCCCTGGAGAATATTTTAGCAAAGTTGTCAGATTCACAGCATATTACCTGCTTTTTGTGCTGATAATGGAAGAATGTATGAATTGGAGATGTTTTCTGTGTAATGATCGATTGTTATGCATGTAAACGTCACTGATACTTTCCCTGGTTTGCAGAGAGCTGCGTCTCCAGCAGAGTTAAAAGCAGATCTGGTCAAGCAGATGTGAATTCTCCTGAACATTGGCCTGCTGGCCCAACCAATCACAGTGCGATGTTTAAACTGGTACCACATTCACCAGGAAGGAGAATCACAGTGAAGGATGTACTCGCCCCCAGTGACTTCAAACCCACAGTTGGGGTAAGGTTTCAACTAAATCACACTCACAGAAATAGTTTCATTACTGGAATCCATACATGTTCCTGTTTTTTGTTACTAGTTTTGGTACATTACATTAAGTCCCAATGTTTATTAGACATCTAAGTCTTCAAATAAGTTTTCTTTTGGAAGGCAACTTTTTCATATCACATGACCCCTATCATTATTTTTTTTTATATATATATATTCCTCAGAAATCAAAGTGAGTATTCTGAAATAATGAAAATTTTAAAGAATAAACTATTATGACACACTTTAATTGTGTTAATGCTACATCTTTATCTTTTACTCATACCGTTAAAAGTTAAACTGAATGCCTCCTTTTATTTTTATAAACAGAAACCAAGTTGTGAAAAATGCTCCAGAAAATGGCCATCTGAGCTCAAGATACAAAACATTATTAAACCAAATGATGAGAAGATAAGTGGTACAAAAATACCAGGGAAATTCAGAGGAAAGTGACTTAGAGGGTCATGTAATTTCACTCCGGCAGTTTTCCATGGAATCGTTAAAAGCAAAGCAACACGTATAAAAAAAACTGCATATCAAAATAGTGTATTTCATGAAGCTGATTTATGTTGCATTTGTCTCTTGGGATGTGCAGTATTATAACAATACCAATGTCCTTGATCATTAAGTGGAATATTATATGTGTATACTATACATTTATACTTTTATTACAGATCCAGTTTTTCATTGTAATATGGACAGTAATCATGCTCTCAGATTGTGTTTTTGCTGGTTCTTCTTCTTCATGCATGATACTTTTTTAATGGGATACATAACAGGGATTATTTAGGTGCTATATAACTATGGCCTGCTTTGGCTTTAAAATAATGCAGAAGATTGTGTTTGTACTAAAGGAAACTTTTGGTATATATCTTAACAGTGACTTTTCTGTAACCTAAAATAAATATTTTTCATTCTCATGCGTCTATATTTGTGCAGTCTGAAAGGCTTTAAAATGTCTGAAATTAATCCAAGAGCACTTTATAAATCTGAAGGGAGTTCAGCAGGAATACAAATATCACAGCTACCAGTATACATAAAAAAACAAAAACTACTGCTTTCTACCCTTGCATTGGTAGAACTAATCATAAAATGTAGCGTTGGTTCCTAAAATAATTTTCATAGATAAAACGCAAACTGAACAAGGTAGTTAAATAAAAATATAATTTATTTGATGTAGAGAGGTGTTAAGACAAATTGGAGATACATTTAGACATCTGATGAACAACACCACCAAAAAATAATAATCATAATAAAACATCAGGGCCTTGTCAGATGTAGCAGTAATCTCTTTAAACGTTTCTGTCAAGTTAAAAAGCAAACTGTATAAAAACAGGATGATACTTGCACGGTACAAATAAAAACTACGGAAGTGCATGTTTTCAGACACAGGGTTTTGTTATTGCACTTGCCCTCAGTTCAGCACCACTGTGCGGGTCACAAAGCAAAGCTGAGGTTCACACTCTCTCCGGCTTTGACTCGAACCAGCCGAGTCTGATTGTCAGCGTCTTGAGCCCCGGCCGTGATGGCGTACGTTCCTGGAGCCACTTCGATGTGGAAGTCCTCTGTTGACCGGGGTTCCTGAACAACAAAACCAGCAGGAGCTGATAACGGGTGGAGGGACAGGGCTAGCCATTACATGAGAAATCCAACACAGCATTACTGTCCCCTTGGGGTGAATGGGATTTAAGAAAGAAATCCCAAGCCTGACTTCAGGGAAACATGTCCCATTACACTCCACTGAATTTGCCCCATACTGAACAAGCTGCTCAAATCAGGGGTTCCTCTTGAAACTAGTAATGAACTGTGTGCATCATTAAGGCTTATTTTGGAGGGATAATTGACATCTTTCGGAGCAAGTTACGTGCAGACTATGAAACACTTACTTGATTTTTGTACAGTCTTTGAGTTGAGGGAACATGAGGGAATCCCTGAGTGTGGTACCTGCATACATGGTTTACCTCAGAGTGACCAGACTGATATAGTGGCACCGATTTGTAAAAATTCTGCAAGACAAGGTGTGAAAATGTGAATTGGGTGTTAACATACAAGACAACTCCTGCCAGATCAATATAAAAATGTAAATGTAAAGAGGTTTATGAGTGAGACCCATATTTGTAGCTCTAGTATGTTACCGCTTTATATTATGCAGTAATTTCCTATGCAAGCCATATTTTTTGTTTTACAAATTGTGATGGAATACACAGTGAATTGTACCTTGCATTGATGGGTAGTGTGAGCCATGAACTCCAGTATGGTATCGAAGGCATCATCCAGGCAGGTTTGTTTTTGTTCCTCCTAATGACACAAACAGAATAATGATCATTGCGCTAGAGCGTCTGCACCTTTAAAACTTCCATGGCTGAAATGCAAACTTACACATTTAGTAGAGACTGCATTAGCTGAAACACAGAGCTTGACAGAAGTGGTAATGTGGTCTACCTCGCCACTCTCCTCCACATATCGTTCCTTCCTCCTAGGGTTCTCCTCTCTAAGTCTCTGGTCTGCTGTAGGCCACTCCACGTTTCTTCTCTGAGCACGCTGCAACACCTCAAGACCAAGTCTGGATGAGCGCACCAGGGATGATTCCAGCCAGGTTTGCCTCCTCTCCATAGTGCAATAGCTAAATACAGATCATTACACACACACACACACACACACAAACCTTAATAATAAACATGTTTTAGTGTTTGTGACATGACCTCCCAAGATCAGGCTCTTGGAGGGAACTTCTCAAAGGTCATTACTGGTTCTGTTAAATATGGACTTGCATATATCTGAAGTTTATAAGGACTTATCTGCAAAACCAATAAAAGGGGAGAATCAATTTAGCATTTTGATGAAGAAACAACAAGTTCTGGCCTCTGCCAGTGCTTGCCTTGGGTTTGTCAAGATTACCAAATGTAAAAAGTAGTTTGTTTACAAAAGAAGAACCCCCCAGAATTTCCCATCTTTAATAAAGAACTTTATTTTCTTTTGTCATTATAGTTAACCAGACATTAAGTTCCTACCACTTACCTAAAGCGTAAAGTTAGACTAATGTTCAAAGTGAAAGTGGTTAAGGAAAGACATACAGATGGAATATTGTTAGCAAGCCTACCCAGGTAACACAAAATGTTGCAATTGTAATTTAGGTAATTTACAGGAAGTGGTATCTCTGATATTCGGCTTCACAGCTGCAACTTATTAAAAGTTTCACAGATAAAAGCACACAACAACACACCGGGCAGTTTCGGTTCCCTTCGCTGTAGTACAGTTTTCTCCATTACATATGGCTACATAAGCATACTTACTCATGAGATCAAACAACCGCTAGGCAAACACAAAGGTGTGCCAAATTATTACTAGATATAGGTGGGATTTATAAATAAAATGTTAAATTATTAAATGAAAACTGATGATTGCTTCCGTGTATGTGCATTATTCGCTAAATTAGACACTTGGTTATAAAAATAAGATATACAGCGGTATTTTCAATTAAAGCAAACACAAAATGAACACAAATAAATAAACAAATAAGGCGGATTTAAGTACTTTCACTATCAAGACTTACCTGTATATTAAAATCACGTCTGAAGCACATCAAGTCAGTGTTCGTAATAACAGTGACCCAGGCGACGATTGGAAAGACTATGTAACCATTCTGGTTTAAAACTAAAGTAAAAGTAACATTTTCTCAAAATAAGCGCTTAACATGGTCACATTTACAAAAGCAGAAACCCCGCCTACTTCTAGCTTAAGGAAACGCAGTGGTCACTGGGAAGTGTAGTTGACATCGCTCTCTTGATTTATATTGTACTACACCCACACATTGAACAAGTGCAGAATCTATGGTTTGGACCTTTGCCACGTTGTAACAATGTTGTGACAATATATCTAACTTGGTCAAAAATATCCAAACCAATCCAAAATTATTTAATGACCCGCAAGGGCAATTTGTTTTGCACACAGTTCGCAATTATAAAAAAAAGCATTAAAAACATACAACACACAATACAATACAACAATCAATCAATCAATAACAGATAACATCACAATCAGCATGACCATCATAAATCAATAATATAAATACAATCAGATAGATGGTGCTGTAATCCACAATCGAGTTGATACATGTAACCAAAGACACACAATACATGTAATTCAGCTTAAGTTGTTAATAAACTCAATAGCTAAAGGAACAAATGATTTCCTGAACTTATTTGTTCCACACCGAGGAAAGCTAAACCTGCATCCTGATGGGAGCAGCTGAAACTCTTCATGGAGAGGCCTGATAAAACAGCCTGTGCCTTCTGAGTGACCCTTGCTTGATACAGATGTGTAAGACTTCTGAAAGAGACACCAGTAATCTTGTGACACAGCTTCACAATATTATCAAGTTTATTATTATTATTATTATTATTATTATTATTATTATTATTATTATTATTATTATTATTATGTTCTTGACACTTTAGCTGCCAAACCAGCAAATCATTGAAAAGGTCAGAATAGACTCAATAAAGCAAGAATAAAACAATTTCATGTCCACACTAAAACGTCTTAATTTCCTTTAAAAAAAAAAACAGTCTTTGGTTACCCTTCTAACAAATAAAATCAGTATTAATCTCAAAATGTAATGTATTGTCAAGGAAGGTCCCTAAGTATTTGTACTGTTGCACTACTTCTGCTGGCAGGCCTTTAATGAGAGTAGGCACAAGGGCCTCCTACGGAACCTAAGACCATTTCTTAAGTTGAAGCAAGGACTGGTCACACCAGCTTACAGATTCATCTACCACTACCCCATGGCTATTCTCCTCGCCATGTAAGAGGCTCACGATTACAGAATCGACCACAAATTGAATAACATGCCTTGACTCCTGCATGCTCTGATAGTCATTTTTATATAAAACAAATGAATAGACGTTGTTGTAGCAAAGTTGCTCAAACCAACTTGTGCGGTTGTGTTGTTTAGCAGCACCAGCACCATAGTATTTGATACTAGTGCTACAGCAGCATGGAATAGATGGATATATTGCTTTACCCAATTCCTCATCTAAGGTAAACATTTTATATTATATGGACAAGACAGATTCCGGTTATTATACCATGTTTTTCTTTTATTCGGAAAAACAAATCAAAGTACTAATGTACACGAGAGATAAAAAGAAAAAGAAAAAACGAAGCTAATCTTTGACTTTTGAGTGATAACACGATTTGTAGGATTATGCATACCAAAAAAAGTGTTCTTGTTTTTATGTTTTTACTGCGCTTCAGTCTGCAAAATGGGTCTGTTTCCCTGATCAGCACAGGTTATTCGTGTCGTAATGGGAACCATATGGAGAAGGAGGCGTTTATTGTTTTTAAAAACGAGTTACGGATTGCCAGGGTGCGTGTGTGCAGTGTGTGAATGTATATGGAAAACAGCTATTTAAATGGTATTTCGTTTTTGTTCTACTTGTTCAATGTTGAAAAAACTAAAATAATTTCCATTCATGTGCCTCTGAACTACTTCCCAGGCTCAGAAACAAGGTATTCCTATCCCAGTAATTTAAGTGCACATTTTAAAAATAAACTTGGTCTTTTTCTTTCTTTTTCTAAATACAAAATGCATACATAAATACAACTAAATTACGAAGACCCAAGCTGTACATTTGGTTTCCTCTAAAATGACTGGAATACCGTATTTCTTAATGTGCCTCAGAACTAGTTGAAAAAGCAGCATTACAGGATGTGCTGCTATTATCAGTAATTTGCTGATGTTTAAACCTCTAGAGAATCTGTGCTGCCCAAGCACAAAAAAAAAAGAAAAAAAGAAACGCTTTGGAGAAAGTTTCTTGCACTCGAGCCCTTTCTTTCCGATCTCGCAGCTCCTTCACACGGGGGTCGTCACCGCTTCCTGTGCTTTTCTTTTTCTGTTTTGCAAGGAGCCGACAGATCCTCACAGGCGCGGATCCGCCAGCAGCAGCGCAGCCAAGCTATGGATTTCTGAGCAAAGACACTTTGTATTTGTATCTATTAAAAAGGTACGCAATGCTTGTTTTGTATACATTGTCTATACGTTGCATGCAACAGACTGGAATTACTGCTGCTGCTTGTGTTTAAAAGTAATTGACTTGAATTCAATCTCAGATTTTCACTTCTTCAGTTGCATAGTGCAGATTGTTATTATTATTATTATTATTATTATTATTATTATTATTATTATTAGACTGTATTAGGTAGAAGTAGCAGTGGTAATTAGGTTATATAATGTATGGCTTTCCAAAAAACTGCATTTGATTGTAAAAGAAAAACATGTTTTTAAACGAATAACGCATATGTAGAGGAAAGTATGAATGTAATTCGGACCTGATCGTTGTGTTTTGAAGACTAACTGTTCTCCCTTAGGATATTTTTTGCAGAAAAACAATTGTCTGTAAGTTTTCACCGAGACATTGGGAGTGTGAAGTAGTTGTATTGTGCTTGTGTTGTAAAGCCGTTTTGATCACTAATGGAAATTAAATGAGTGAATCGGTGATGGCTCACTTTCCTTTGATTTAAAAATACAACAGGGTTTTAATCATTACTGAGAATCAATATTTGGGATTTTGCCATGTTTAGAAACAAGGGGGCGCTCTTTATCTGACTTTGGGTTTGTTTACGGATGCGAAAATAAAAATATGCCAATATGCCATGCTGTGAGCAGTAGAAAACAAATAAGCCTATTTACGCGTTTTTTCCTGTTAGACTTTGATGGAAAATGATGACTATATGTATACAATTGCAGCACTATATTAAAATCACACAAATAACCACAGTGAATTGTCACTGGCAATCGTACTTTGAATAATAATTATCCAGGTGTTAAACTAATGTGGGGGTTTCTGAGAGAGAGAACAAAATATAATCTTTTGATTTTAGTCTTTCCAGATTACCACAAGAATTAAATAAATATTGTATCAATAGGAATAGGGAACTATAAAAACACTGCCCAGACATATATTGAATGCCAATGAGTGGGTTGCTAGCAAGCTTTTATTATAGGGTGTGCAAGCTAAGCTATTTATTAGATTTTTTTTCTCTCAACCACAGTACCTGTTTCTAAAACTAGTCCTTCCTGAAACTACATTGAAAATGTGATGGTGATGTAAATGAGGGATCATAAAAGCCTTCTTTTCATCAGTGTCATTGTTGGGGAACTATGTTTACCACACAGAAGGGCTGATAAATTGGTTGATTACAATTTAACCTCAATAGTTAACATGAAAAATAATCCCCCCTCTAACTCATGGCACAGACTCCGGGGGATCTTACCAGACACTTGTCCAGACTAATGAGTCCAAGAGGCAGGCTCTGTGCCCCTGTTGTGGTTACTGGTCACACTGTGGGAATGTTTAGACAAGTTAATGAAGTTGCATCACACAATCAGAGGGAATGCATGAGAAATTCCTAGTCTAAGTTTCAAGGCCCCTGTGGCCATTTTTGTGCTGTTATTATGGCTCTGCTGGTTGAAGATCTTGCCAATATCATGAGAGATAATTGGCTATCTATGTTTTCATGAATTCTTTAACATCCTGCTACCATAGCAAAATGGGAAAATAGCAGACTGTTTTGCTCTGCCAGCCTTAATGATACTATAAACTGCAAATTAAAGTGGGTTGCTTGACTACTTATTGGTTTTGTTTTGTTAGTATTTTGACTGGTTTCTTCTTCAAAAACACATTTTAAAGGTAAATCATTTTACCGTAATGCACTGATATGGCCAATTCATTGATTTATATTGTGTTTCTTTTTGGGCTAATTAAGACATTGAACTACTAAGTTTGTTCTTCTCATGAAGCATTACATTTAAAGTCCAAGAATTAGGCCTACTTATCTGTTAACATAGAGTGTTTTCAGTCTTAACATGTTTTTTGTGTGAAACATATTTCTACTAGAGCTAAATGGCAGCCAAAATCTTTTTTTTTCCACTTCACCCACTCCCCTTTTGTGTTAAAATGAACTGTCAGACCTAAAGACAGCTGATTAACACGTGGAACTAATTATATTCCAGCATGCAGATTGATAGGGGAGCTGGCTGCCAGATTCTTTATTTATCTATCAAGTGTAATACTGTACTGTGTGCTACTCTCCAAATCACTTTTGAATGATTCTCAGTATATGGTATGTCTATAATAGGTAAATATATATTAATACATATATATTGATATGAGACTGTAGTACTGGTACCAGTGGAGACTTTTGTTTTATCCTTGAGTTCATGGCAGGTTGTGTTGTGCTGCATGTGTACAGCTATTCATGGTTTCATGTTGCTCTGAACCAGTTGTATTCTTTATGGGTCATGGGCGCTAAATCGACTCCATATGAAGTTGAAGGTTCTTCAAGTGGGCCTGTGTTCTGCCTGAAGGCTAGCCCTAATTATAGGGTAATGCTAGGTATTGCATAGCCCATTCATACACTGTAAAAGTTTTTTAATTATGCTTTTTGAAGAGCACGACGCACAAATTATCATAAACTTGTGTCAAGTTATTGCCTGTGCTTTGCAGGATGATCAAAGGGCTGGATCTCATCAGCTTCCAGCAATTAATGGGGAATGGAATGCTGTAACAATTTCCAAAAGCGGTAATTTTATTCATGACCATTTCAAACTTGAGTTATTCATCAAATTATATCACGGGCCTTGCTTTTACAAAGTAACAGAGTGATAACTGAGCTATGTTACTAAGCTGTTTTATGTGCATGTAAGCCTTTTAGAGAGTTGCATATGCCTGAGTCTCCTCATCTCCATAACTCCCTTGACCTGCTGACCCATAGCTATTTAAAAATCTCCAGATGTTTGTAGAGAAAGATCCTGTAGGAATATTTTATGTAAAAGGGCAAGATTTAAATTACTTTTGGACGCAAGGTTGTGGTGTTGTGGTGCATTCGTGGGTAGACGGCACATGTAACTCACATGAGGTAAATATCCCCAATGTGGGCCTCAATTCTTACTCTGAATGACTTTTGCAGGACTTCCCTGGGTGAGTAAACAAGTTTTAAAATTGATTTATAGCTGGCAAATTATACAGATCAACTGATGTAACTATTTTGCGAAAGGGAAAATTTCAAAGGCAAATGCAGGGGTTTGATTTAAAAGAGATGTATTATTCCAGTCATGTCTTAAAAGACAGCTATGGCTGGGAGTTGTGTTCAATGTATAGTGGGCAAACCTTTCAAATAATCATTAGCATAAAAGATGGGAAGTAATATTTTACATTCATGATCCACTTCAACAACATAGCAGGTGTTCCCTTTGTAATCGAAGACAGTTGCTGCAGTAGTAGACAGTTTAATAGAAAGTGACTTACAGAAACGAGGGGTGAGCTATACATCAGCAGCTGCTGCTCACCATAGGCCCGCATGCTAATGTCTCATTGAAAGCACAGGGTATCAGGAGGGGCAGTGACATGCTCAGGGTTACACACAATGAGTCAGTAGCCGAGCTGGTAACCTTGTGTTAATAAGCCTAAAGCAGCGAACCAGATAAACTTTGTAAAACCGACAGTGGGGAAGCCTGCTGTATTTCTTTGCATTTTGTCACACTTCTATGTATAAATAATAGTACATATAGATGATTATGAAAATGGATAGTAATACAAATGACTGTCACGCCTTCTTTTAAGAAATAAGATACATATAATATATTGATATGATTAATTTCTTAACAGTTTTCACAAGAAACCTTTTCAAAGGGTTACAAAGTACAGTAAATACAGTAAGTGTAGAAAAACAATAGGCAAATGAGCTGGTACAAGGGCAGAACATGATAGGGTTAATCTCTGGTGTGTGCCAAGGGGGAGGGCAGGCAGAAGTACAGTAAAACATTACTGTAAAATAAGTAAGTAAGCAGGAGCACAAAGGAGCATTGCAGCTCAATCAGATGCTGCACAGAAGTGCTAATTGTCCATTAAATGTTGGCTGCGTTACTACAGGTACAGTCTGAACAGGTGTGTCTTGTGTCTAATTTGATATAGGTCCCCTGAAGCAGTTGGCAAGTGATTAAAGTTACAGGGCATGGTAGAGTAGGGTGAGTCCAAGAATGTATTAACCAGTTGATGCAATTAACTGCCAGAGATGTAAAGGTGGAGATTTAATTGGATCAAATAAACAATTTATATAAGCAACAGCACCCGTAGCTGCAACTCTCACTTCTGCAGTGTGTTATTGTATTGAGTTATTGTATTGAGTTAATACCTTATTTGGCTCTGCAACTCTGAGTGCAGCTGACAGTGGTAGTAATCGGTTCAGGTTCAACGAGAAAACAATATTCTGACACTTTCACCGCGATCTGCTTCATAAGAAGGGTTGACAGTGCTATAATGTTTTTGAATCATTAAAATGTAAAAAACACTGTTGGACAATTTATCTTGACATTTGCATGAGTCACAATTTCAACATGTGTTGCAAAGCTGTCGACTAAGAGCCTATTCATCTCATTGTGTTTGGAGTTTGGCTATAGTTATTGCCTGCTATACATGTACAAATAAGACAGTATAACCTATATAACAAAACTTTGAGGGTCTGGCACAAGCTTTCATTCCAGTTCATCTGTGCTATCGATTTAGCCTGAAGAATGACTTAAGTTGCATAACACATCTGCTGGGAGCTGTGGTTGAGGTGGACATGCATGACTGACTTCAAGGATGACAGTAGAACATTTGATACAATTTCAAGCTGGGTAATTAAATTATTGTTGGACAATGCTCATTTTCCAACACAGGGAAAAAGTAAAAATTAAGTTTGAGTTGTTTTATTTATATATTTATTCCTTCATTGCTTGTATGCATATTCCACTGAGGAGAGAGCCTGGTTGTAAAAGACTGTGCTGATTACATAATCTAGCTATACTCATGCTTTCCTTACCTACTTTTGTACTTTAAACAAATGTAGCATGATGCATGCAAACATACAGTAAATAGCAGCAGGTGATTTAGTTATTTACTGCAGACCAAGCTCTACAATATGATTGAGATTCTTAAAAAAAATACCTACTAACCCCACTTCATATAGTCATAAGTTTTAAAGATATGTTTGCATCCACTCAATATATAAATAAGAATTGGCCAAATACAGTAGTTAAACATTTGCTAATTAGAAATGTACAGTATTTTAGAGGAATTTGGATTTCATGTACCCCCACTTCTTTTTAAATGTAAACTTTAACTAATCAGAGTAGCCTGATGAGATATAACATCATGTTTATTGTGGTTCCCAAGAAAATAAAATAAAGTCTGTTTTAAGTAATTATTGCGTAACACATCCAATCCCCTTGACTGAATGCACCTGCATTACTTATTAATGTCTCTCTGGAGAGTTGGAACTTCACGCAACACAAGAATGTGCCCCCTTTTGGTGCTACTCAGATATGGCCAAAGAGAAGGTTCAAAATTTTAAGTAAGAGGATCAGCATCTGGGGCAAAACATTAAAGTACACTACAAAATAGACTTTCTGAATGGACTCATTCATTTAATCTACATTTTAATAACATAACAGATGTATTGTAATTTACAGAGACGATTCCCTGCTGTTTTGGGCTTTCCATCACAATTTTCATATAACAGAAAAGCTTAAGTAGATGCTTTGTAAGGCCTCAAATTATGCATTCTTCCACATTTCTTTCCCCCTTAAGGGATGTTTTGTTGAGCTCCTGAGGCTGCTTGTAATTGCAGAATTTCAGAACTAATTGTCATGGGTTTAGGAAACTCTCTGGTTTTATCTTCAGAGGCTGGCAATTACAGATCTGCCAGGAATCCCACAGCTCTGAGCAGAAAGGCCAGGGTTTCTTTCGTCTTGTAGTCAGAGAGCTGCAGGACCCTGTGTGGAGCCAGGAGAGTCTGACTGAGCGTAACAAACATTTGGTAAATGACAGACACCTGCTTCAGACTGGGAAATAGTATAATTTCTGATGTGTCTTTCAGTGGATGTATTCCCAAACACCTCTTAAGCTTTTGCCAGAATAGTTTTTGTTCATTCAGTATTTAATATATCAGATTGTTTTTTTACATTAATCAATTGATCTTTCTCCATCAGGTAGTTGAGTGCCTGTGCACAACATAGATTATTTCCCTTTTTCTGGTGGATTCCTTTTAATTGCATAGACCTTTCAAATGCCACCTTGCTTAATGGAAATAAATTAAGAGTTTCCATTCCAATAATGATCTTATATTATCTTGAAACCTGTAAGTCGCCCTGGAAACCCTCAACAAATAAACAAACAAACAAATAAATCTCCATTGTTTTTTATTTGATACCAATGAAGAAGCAGCACAGTCAGTAAAAACGTCTTACTCATCAGAATTGTAAGGACCGGATTAAATCAAAACTTTGACCCACCCGCTAATAGAAAACTACAGAACTGCACTCAGTTGTGGCTGCATTTTCAGTTAGATGCCATTTTTTTCAAATCATAAATGTAACCGCTATGATGTACAGGTTCGTAGTTTTCTATTAGCGGGTGGGTCAAAGATTTGATTGAATCTGGCCCTAAGTTTGTTAGTTTTAGACTGTTTCTCCAGAGATCATATTTTACTCAACTAGAAGAGATAGAGGGAATATATATCCTCTAACATGTACAAGACTGAGAATCAACAGAATCAAGAAAACAATATTGTGCGTTCATTTTGATGAATGGGAAATCATGTTTTTCTTTTACGTGAAACAACTGGGGTAGACTATGATCATGGTTAAGCTGGCGAAGAAAATCGGGCCTTAAGATATTTTCCATCCGGTGTTTAAATTCTTGGCTGAAGAGTCCCTTCATGGTCAGTCACACAATGACTTACACACAGTGTGGCTTCTTGTGCAGATACATCTAGAAGTTATGATGACTTAGTGTGTAGTCAGACACCTCGTGGGAACACACATGACCAATCCCACGGTTCCTCCCAAATTCAATTTTTCGTTGACTGGTAGTTAACAATGAATTGCCTCACCTTTCTGTATGCACTGTGTAGTCATGTCTGCTTTTGATTGCGTCTTTTAACATCTGGTTGGGAAAGGGAAAGGTTTCTTTGCTGTGAAGAAGAGTTTATCTTTCTGAAGATAAAGAAGGTTATAGTTAATGAAAGATAAGATGTATCAAATGGTAGAATTGTAAACCTTTTATCAAAATACGAAATTGCTCTCATGATTTTACAAGCTAAATTCAGAGGATGTGTTATTTGTATGTTCCCATGTATCAAATATAATTTTTAAACTAAATAAGGTGGGTGGGTGTACCTAATACCTTTGTTGTTTTTCTAAAAGTGAGATAAGATTTATGAGAAACAAATGGCATTAGGCATCACATTTACAGAATATCCTTAACTGTGATGGAGCACATTAAAGAAGCTGTAAAGACAATTACCCAAATCACAGCACAGAAATAATTGTGTCTTTTTCCGTCTTGAACCTTAAATGTTGTCGTTTGTGTGAATATTCTTCCGTTTTTTTACTTGCACCGTTTATAATTATGGAACTATAAAACCTGGAACAATAATAAAAGGCAATTATCTTTGAAAGAGAAGTTTGTGTGAATCATCTAGGGGCCTCTACAAGACTGGTTAACTGATTTCAACACTGTGACATTCTTTAAGGTCTGTCTACAAAAGAAAAGTAAAGTAAAGAAAAAAAAGCTGCATAGATCATCTGGTTGATGTACAGCAAACTCTATGGTCATCTTTGTCCTGTACTGTGAAAACCTTGGACAAACTTATCTGGAGTGTTTGCTTTTTATGTTTGTCTAACTGCATGAAGCTCCCAGTTTTAGATTTTAATTAATTTATAAATAAATACATAAATAAAGATGTATTTGCTGTCAGT
Source organism: Amia ocellicauda (assembly GCF_036373705.1). Classification (NCBI taxonomy): domain Eukaryota; kingdom Metazoa; phylum Chordata; class Actinopteri; order Amiiformes; family Amiidae; genus Amia; species Amia ocellicauda. The sequence continues at coordinate 8,435,750 of NC_089853.1, forward strand.
TTCTTGTTGATAGCTTCTTAATGATAAACACATGCCTGTAATGTTTTAACTAGGCACAACATACATATGGTACCTTAAAACTGGCTTTACATACAGCAAGCTGGAAAGAATGCTATAGCTTAATTCGAGTTCAAGTTCAATAGTTTTTTTTTCTTCAATGCAATAGGTGTTAACATTCTGCACCTACTATTTAAAATGATAAAGGGGCTAATTCAATTAAGCTTTTAGGAAGGAAGAAACTGCTTATTTCCATTCTCATAGCAGGCAGGTGGACAAAAGGACAAGAAAGGTAATTGTAGGGATTCTCTGCTCACTCAAGCGATCGTTTACAAACCTATGTTTCAATGTCAAACATGTTTTATTCAAGCTGCAGCTTTTGATTCAAAGCTTCATTAAATCTCACCCACAAAACAAGCTGTGTTCTGGTAGGCTTGGGTGTGTATGTCATTTAAAGAAAATAAGATCTCACACAAATCACTGTCGTTGCTGTGTTTATCTTTGCACACGCCTGCGATTAAAATCCCTCCACTTAAAGCATCGTTGAACCGAAAGTGTATCGGCAAATCTGCTGTGTGTCTGGCGGACGATTGAAGTGCTTATGGCCACATCCCAGATAGGAGAAGCCTGCACACGTCAACAAGAAGCAGGTGAAACCCTACCTGGCAGCCATGAATACCTGCGCACATGATGCCACATTGACGCCAGTGTCCATGGGAGCCGGAGGCTGGGTCAGACGTGTGAGAAACTCAAGTCCACTTACAAAGAAAACAAAACAACTTCAAAGAAACGGGGTCTTACTTAAGGACTCGTATTACTTTTTTCCAAACTCATTCAAAGATGCTTTCCCATTAAAAAAAAAAAAAAAAAGAAAGAAAAGAAAAGAAAAAATCTATTTCAACTGCTATCATATTGCTTTTGACGTTTTGTTGATATATTCATTAGTTGTTACAATGTTTGTGGACACCCACATAATAATCCGCAGAGTATTACAAAAACAATAATAATGTTTTAAGCCTTTTACACAAATAAAGGCAAAAGCAAGCAACGGCATCTTTTTCAATAGCCTATGTTAAAAGAGTAGCACAGTGATGGTGTGTGTGTGTCTGAGAGAGAGAGAGAGAGAGAGAGAGAGAGAGAGAGAGAGAGAGTGGGGGGGGGGGAAACAACGGATCCCCATGGAAACAGCCCAGCCTGCAGCCCGCAGTCTCCGGGTGGGTTCAGTTTGCTCGGGAGGTCATGCCTGGGAGTTGTGGGAAGATCATCAGGTATCACAGGCGAAACTACTGGTTTTGCTACAGTCTAGCTAATAGGGCAGATGTTTGTCTGGGAAATACAAAAATGAGAATGGAGTGGAAAGTGAAGCACTGCGACTTTAAGGTAATCCAATTCGCTTGTTACACTGTATCGTTTTGAGCTGTTTTAGTTAGTAAATATGCTACAAAAAAAGTAGCTATGGGTGAATTTGCCTGCATGCAGCAGTGTATTTTTCAGGACAACTTCGGACATATTTTTGTGGGATGATGTCATGCAGAAACAGTTGGGTCCTATTAGGCAAAAAGAGCAAACTTAAACATTTGTTACATAGAAATGTGACCATATTTGGTCATTTAGTGGGCTCGTCGACTTGAACGTGTTTTCAAGGTTTTGTCTTGTTTTCAGGCTTTTGCACGTTAAAGGCTCCATTGAATCCGTCACTGCTGTGGCGAGGACACATTGCTTTTTGGTTTTATTGTAGCTAGTTAAAGGGTTCGGTTAACTGGATGGAAATCAGATGGCTGCCTTTCTGTTTTTCCACCAAATAGTTGCTCTTGAACAAACAATGCAAACCAATTTATCTCCGTTCGTTAATTAATTAATCAATCAGGGGAAATAGCTCAAGTGGAAAACAAAACAAAACTAAAACGCATGAAGTACTAAATAGGCAAGATTGTTATTTGGAAAAACTGCAAAATTGTTTCCCCCCTTACTATTTTTTTAATAGATATATATTACAAATGTTTTCCAAAATCAGATTGTTCTTCTGCTTTGATTGTGTGGGTGGGTGTGTGTGCATCAGATCTGTGTTATGTATCCCATCAGATTAGTGTTTTTGTTGCAGTTGTTGTTGTTTTGATGTTTATCTGTTTTTGTGTTTTTGGCAGGGCAGAACTGTTGCTTTATGGAAAATCTCCTGCTTAATTGAAACTTTTGTATTACATAGGGCTAGTGTGTATAAGAAAATCTATAATAATCTATAATAGCCCTGTTTCCATTCTCCTCTCCAGTCTACCCCCTGCTATCTATGCCGCAGACTCAACAGCCTCCGTTCTCTCTCTTGAACCTTCCAAACAGACTCTCTATTGTGCTGATCTAACAATGACCTTTCCTTCTGATTGGCTTGAATTGTCCGCTCAAAGTCAGGGAAGTTGCTGGCTGTTTTCTTTCTGTCCAGGGCTTGTGTAAGAGGAGCAGGGCAGGGATGACACACTATAGTCACAATACCTTGAAAGGAGCTACAATATGTATCTTGAAATGTATGGGTGTGGTCTCAGTCATATTTTTGCAACTTTTATGCTAGAAAAATTGTGCTCTTTGAAATCAAATTGCAGGAACCATCATATATATTCATATATATCGGAATGTGTTTCATTTAATTTAAAACGGATAATCAGTTTGTCATGGAAAATGTATACAATAGAAGAAAACCTGTCCATTCAAATTTAACTTTTCGTTTACTTTCTGGATTAATAGCACAGCGATTTGTTTGTACACTCTGTTTATAACAGTTCTAAGATCTTTTCAGATGGTTGGAAGAGCCAGATTTATTCATGACGATTTTATAAGAAAGGAAAATAAGAGAAGAAAAGCGATGAATAATGCTAACAATATGCAGAGCTATTACCAGTCATATGAATTAGGCTTGTTACATTTTTGGCAGAAGACAAACCATAGTATGGAAATGTAATGACAGTATGTAAAGCTGACCTTTGCGAAATATGTCTCATCTGTCAGTTACAAGTAAATGATAGAACTTGTTAGGCAGAGAAGATTAAATGTGTAGGAAATTCTTCACACCAGTCTGTGACTTACACGTTCCAGAAGAGTTGGGGAAATGTGGGACCTGGATTTGAGATTTCCAGCCCATATTTAAGGTAAATGGCCCACTCCTTTGTCTGTACCACATCCAATTGTCTTTTACTTATTTTTTTCTCCCTAAGTTTCAACTTTGAATTTAGACTTAAAGACTTGCCATGGCCCTCAGTGGAGCGAGGATGGCTATAAGATCTGTTAGTGTTCCCTATGATCACACAATCTATAGACAGTCTGCTGATTGCCTTTAAATAGGGGATCCTCTCTAGAAACTGGGCCCAGGTCAGCCCAGGCAGTTACTGAGTCATAGGGAGTTACTAAGTCTTCCTGGTCCCTAGCGAGGTGAATCAAACGGAGCCTGAACTAACAGCTGAATCCCAATGAGGCACGTTCTGTGTGTCCCTTGCCAGCACTGATAACGTGACCTGCCCAGGACACCGAGCTGTGATCTATGAATCAACATATGAAAAATGTACGGTGATAACAGGACCCTCGGCCCATCCCAGCCTGCCATTTCCCCCCTGTGCTAATTGAACCCATCAGGGCTCATCAGTCTCAATTTTGAGTGTAGCTTGACAGTTTATTCTAAGCATGAATACGTTTCCATGGGAAAATACTTTTTTAAGGCTTTTTTCACCTTGAATTGCAAAATTATGGATGCAGTTAGCCACTTTGATAATATTTTTAACAAAGAAAAGCATAACAATAATAAAAACATACTGTTACACAAATTATTATGTCCATTAGTTATGTCTGTGTGGGGGTCATAGCCACATAATCCATGAGCCAATGAGCTACATACACATCACCATCTTTTTGAATTTGGGGTCAGAGTCGACAAACTGAGAAAGTAATAGTTTTCATGCAGGATATAGAGTTACTTTAGCCTTCATGTGTTCTGATTGCTGATTTTAGTTTACTATTACAACTGATGTCAACTTTATTCTAGTCTCCCCTTACTTGCTAATTACTGAGACTCATAACTCATGCATGGAATCCCTGGAGTGAACAGAGTCACTCTTCTCTGGATTTTTTTCTTCAGCATCTTAAGTCCAGAACCATATACACTGTTCCAGATGGTCTAATGATTCCATATTCCTGGGATCTAATGTGGTTTACTTCACTCTCCTTATTCTTTGCTTATTGATCCCAGCTCCTTATGCAACCTTCTAACCTGCCCCCTCCTTGGACTGGATGATAGTGTACAAAGACATCCTAAAACACAAGTGGATTATTTTTGTGTGGTGGACTTGCATTAGCTGCCATGAAAATTTAAAGTATGGTGCTTTAATCAGGGGTATAGCTTCTAGACTCACAGTATGATTAATGTTTAAATTGACCATATCCATCTCTCTTTATTGTGGTTTTACAGTGCTTTTACTTTGGAATCCTTTTTTTTTTCACCAGAAAGGAATTTTTACAGGAGTTTGAGTTTCATTGTTTTACTTGATGGTTTCTATATAATTTCTAGTTAGTTGCAAAATGTTAAGTTAATTGCCATTCTTGACCCTAAGGACAACAGAATACTGGGCTTTCCTCTTCAAAATGAATCAGATACACTGGATGTGTGCTTCTGGAGCCAAATACACAGACCTTTATATAGCCTATAAAACAGGAAACAGAAATAAAAGAGTATCGATAGCCAGATCAGTATTTCTAAATTTCAACCGTTCAACAATAAAAAGGAAAATTATAGTTTTTTTTTTTCTTTCTAAAGTCCAAAGGCATTTGTAGTTTTAACTTTCTATTAAATTATATGCTCAGTAAGGCTGTGAAACAGCTAAGACTCCACAGTGTCCCTGCCATAAACTGCCATGGTTTACACTCCGACGTCTCAACATCCCATTCTCTGAAGGGGTCCCTGCAGAGATGGAACAATGTCAAATCTAGCACCCAGTTCTTAGTCTTATTTTTTTTTTAATTGTAATGTTTTTTTTGTTTGTTAATACACTCGCCAAGTTCTTTTTGCCTTTTTATGTCCCATACCATGCTATACTGTTTATTTTGTGCAGAAGTCATTCCATCTGGGAGAATGAACGATCAAACCCTAGACCGTTTCTGATCTTGACTGGGCTCCCTTAGGGGGATCTCATCATCAGCATGTTCCAATGGGTTCCATGTCTGTTGAACTGTAAACAAAACAACACAGAGCATTGTGGGATAGCAGCTCATGACCTCCCAGTGTGCAAAGCACTGTCACAATCTGGACTCAAACTGAAAGAAAGATAGTAGAATGTGAAAGGTATTAGTAGGGTAGACGCTCTGAGCCAGATTGACTAAAACAGCACAGACTGTTCTTGACATTGGTATTAAAGTGGGGACCGTATCTGTATGAGCTCTGGGTAGTGATCCCTCATCACACATAAGATCGTGAGGTGAACGGAAAACGGAAAGAATACTTGATCTGATTGAATTGATCTTCAGTCCTTCCTTATGAGATTTAATTATTTTCTCAGCTTTGGAAACAGATGTAACTATTTTACCTTGAGTTTACTGTAACACCAAACAAAATATGTGCAAAGAATGCAAGGTACAGGCATGACCATGGGGAATGTGCACACATACAGTAAAGCCCAATGTTATTTTTACAGTGTCAGACTTATAAGTGCACAGGGTGGGGGTGGGGGGGAGAACAAACCAATTCCACATGCTGCATTGGCAGCCAAACATGTTCATGTTCAGATTGCAGAGCTAGGCAGCTTTCTAGTTAAATGGCATCGCTTCATTTAGTTACAGTCATCTTTCTCCACAGCAAGAAAAAAGAAAAGTATAGAAAAAAATCCCTTCAGAAGAAATGTAAACAGCTGAGAAGGTTTTTCTTTTCATATTTTTTTTTCTTAAGATGAAGAGTGGAAAGCACTTACACAATTAGTTCCGTCTGGGCCGTGAAATGAGTCCTCTGACTGTGAGGGCACTGGGTGCAGTGAGTGCAGCTGCAGAGTGGGGTAAGAGGCCTAGGTGCCCAGTAGAGACTCTGCAGGGAAATACATTGAGGAGTTCAGCAATCAGCAGGCACCTTTAATTCCCTTCATCGTTTAATTCCCTTCATCACAGTGAGTGCCTGATTCTCACATCTGCTGGCCTGACTGCTCACACTAGTTGTTTATGTTTGATTAACATTGAAGCACTAGTTAGACATTAGAAGGCTGCTTTTTGCATGTCATTATTTGTTTTAAAAAACCTTTAGCCAAACATTGCATCTTATAAATGGGACCAAAATACATATTTCTTATCTGGAAGGTTAGTTTGTTGTGTGATAGAGTGGAATTTTACCACTGACTGCCTGAATAAATAAAAGCATATATGCCTGCTATGCAAGAGTTGTTGACTGGTTACTGATTTTTTAAGTTCGAAGATAAATATTGGTTAGAAATGTTATTGAAAGGGTTAATTTTCTATCTTATAATGAGATTAAAAAATAGTTATACTGTTTATGGTGCCCAGTAAAATATTTACCGTACTGGAAAATGTGCAGTCTGAATTGTATTGTGATCCGAGTTCTCCGGTCTCTTGGCTTTCTGTTCTGTTATACCTTCTTCAAGCTGCTATCATGGCTGTTTCTGCAGAAGCATCCTGTCAGGTGTCCATTTTAAAGGGATGCATTACCTTTGGCAAATTCTTCCTTAAAGTGTCAACAAAGTATCTGACTGCCTTCCCGATGGTGAAAAGTTGAATGCCCTGTTATTGAGGAGTATTATTGTTTAGTATAATAATTACCAAAAACTTAATCCAGCATGCTAAAACACAGATTGAGCACTGCGGTGTATCGTGTAAGCACTGCATCCATTTTGCAGTATGTTATCTGGAACCTATGATGTTATGTTAAGAACAGACCATTTGGAGAGGCTTGACTTTCCCCATACTGCAGTATTTGTGCAGTAACCCAACGCCCGTAATTGCAGTGTCGTGTCTGACATGGTTGAGTTCTAACAATAATCTGAATTACTGCACACACTGCAGGACAGCGGGAAGGCATAAGAGCACTGAGCGAGAGTCAAATCCTTTTGTGAATAAATGGGCTATTCAGTAATGTCTCCTGGTCATTTATGAAGTCTGGAAAGTGTTGAGAATTTGCAGAGCTTTTCAGTCTCTTCTTTGCTTTCAGCTGTAAACGAGTTCCACAGTGGTTTTAAAACATTTTACTTTTCTGTTTCATTCATGCTGATCAGTAGAAAAACAAGCCGAGATGGCTGCTAGCACAGGGTCCAACCAACTAGGGGAGACGCTAAGAAGTGTACCAGATGAGAGACCCAGATTAAGAACCGGGCACATTTACATCTGAACTCTAGTTACTGCATTCCTTTTTCTGGACTGGGATGTTAAAGGTCACCAAGCATCGATTCTTTGTGTCTGCAGAAAAGATTAAAACCTCGTAATGAATCCACTTTACTTAATTGGAGGTGCTTTTTATATTTAGAAACAGAAAGTGGAATTATCTTCAACTGAAGGCTATGAACAGCAGGAGATTTTCAGATATTAGTAAAAGTAACTTAAATATTACGTGAAACATTCTAGTAAGTATGCAATTCATTTAAAAAAGATTGTTTGTCTGCATTCTTGCTAGAATCAAAGTGGTGCACATCTTATAATTCATACAAAAAGGCTTTGGAGAAGAACATTAGGCAAATGTCCTTGAAACACGTTAGTCTAGAAAAGAGGTATAAGATATTGAAGCCCTATCAGTCATTAATGAAACAGTGGCAATGCCCAAATGATTAGCCTTTGGAAAAACAGAATTCACCTTAGTATTGTTAGTGTATCTATTTTGTCCTTGTATGTTGGCTAATAGATGATGGCCAATGGATTTACATTACAGCATTTTTCCACAGAACATTAATATTAGCCTTTCTGTGACTGTCAGAAATAACAAGGTCAGGGAGCTCCAATGTTATTCTGACCTGTGAGCATTCCACACACTATCAGACATACGGGGGCTTCCCGATAATGCCTCCTCTTTCTCAGATAAGTGTGCTTACTTGTGGGTCGTGTTGTTTTCAAGGACATAAAATACAAAGAGCTTTTCTCTAAGAGTCCTCTTTGTATCCGGGACACCTGCTTCAAAACTAGCGGGGTTTAAGAATAAATCTTTTTTTTTTTTTCCAATTCTAAAGCTTGATAAAGTTATCATCATTTTGGCTCTGTACACCACCACAATAGATTAAATGCAGACTTTCATCTTTAATATGAGGGTAGTTACATCCAAATTGGGTGAATGATGTAGGACTTACACCCATTTATATATGTGGTCCCCCCAATTTTAGGGGCTCAAAAGTATTTGGACAAACTAACATAATCATGAATTAAATTGTGAGTTTCAATACTTGGTTACAAATCCTTTACAGTCAATGACTGCCTGAAGTCTGGAACCCATAGACATCACCAGATGCTGGGTTTCTTCCCTGGTGATGCTCTGCCAGGCCTGCACTGCAGCGGTCTTTAGTTCCTGCTTGTTCTTGTGGTGTTTTGCCTTCAGTTATGCCTTCAGCAAGTGAAATGCCCCTAAAACTGGTGGTACCACATATAAAAGTGGGTGTAATTCCTACACCGTTCACCCAATTTGGATGTAACTACCCTCAGATTAAAGATGAAAGTATACACTTAAAGCACATGTTGATTGTTTCCTTTCAAATCCATGTGGTGGTGTAAAGAGCCAAAATTATGACAAATGTGTCACTGTCCAAATATTTATGGACCTAACTGTAAGTGTACACCAACCACACAGCTGGGATGTTCATTTATAGCAGGCTTGCCACGAGCTAACAAAGTAATCCCTGTGGAAGAGCACTAGATTTGGGTTTCATGTTCAACTTTTTAGTAGTCCACCCATCCCCCCATTGAACATTGACCAATAAACAAACATGGTACTGCACTAGTGTTGGATTCATGTAATTAAAGCCAGTGACAGCTTATTTAACCCTCAGCAAAAACTTTCTCATAAATCCCTTTGTTTTCTATGATTGTTGTGGGTGTCTTGCCTATATATGGTGGCTCATTTATCAAGTGGAGTAGTCTGCCTGTCAGGGCCTCTCAGTGGTCAAAGCCAATCCTTCATAGCAATCCTCTCAATCCTATTTCACACAACACTGTAAGCTGAGAGCTGTGTATGGACATCAGGCCTCCTCCTAAACACTTGGGAAGCAGAAGAATAAAAACATACTACCAATGACAGTTATTGTGTTTTGCATCTCAGAACAAAACAAAACATTAAATTAATGGAAATGCCAAGCTAAAGAACTGAAAATGGGTTGTAAGTGATAACATTAAAAATATATATACACTGAAGAAAAAATATAAATGCAACATGCAACAATTTCAAAGATTTTACTGAGTTACATACAGTTCATATACGGAAATTAGTAAATTGAAATGAATTAATTAGGCCCTAATCTATGGTTTTCAAGTCTCAAGATTTGAGGGAGTGTGCAATTGTTTGCTGACTGTAGGAATGTCCACCAGAGCTGTAGTCAGGTCAAGACCCAGTTGAGGATGATGAGCACACAGATGAGCTTCCTGTGGAGGTCCTGGGCTGGCACGGTCACACATGGTCTGTGGTTGTGAGGGCGCTTGGACGTACTGCCAAATTCTCTGAAACGAGGTTGGTGGTGGCTTATGGTAGAGAAATTATCATTCAATTCTCTGGCAGCAGCTCTGGTGGACCTTCCTACAGTCAGTACACTGATTGCACGCTTCCCCAAAACATGAGACATCTGTGGCACATTTTACAGTGGCCTTTTATTGTCCTCAGCGCAAGATGCATCTGTAATGATCACACAGTTTAATCAGTTCTTGATATGACACACCTGTCAGGTGGATGGATTATCTTGGCAAAGGAGAAATGTTAATTAATCGGGATGTCACCAGATTTGTGCACAAATTGGAGAGAAATAAGCTTTTTGTGTGTATGGAAAATGTCTGTGATCTTTCATTTCAACTCATAAAACATGGGGCCAACACTTTACATGTTGTGTTTATATTTTGTTCAGTATAATTAGTTCTAATAACAGCCAGCTTTCTAAAGTAAGGTTGATAACTGCCATTTAAAAGTAATTGCTTGTACAAAAGCTGCAAGTGTTACCGAGTGTGATTGTGACAGAGGGTAGTGCTGGCCGTGCTGAATCTAGAGCATTTACAGCTGCCATCGACACATGGCACTGTTTACTTCATTTGCATGTTTGGAAACAAGATACTTGATTTTGTGTTAAATGTACCTTAGGTATATTTCTCATTTATCAGTTTGAGGATATTAAGAAAGGTAAACCCAGATGATTCAGCAACCTCAAATAAAACAAAACAGACATTAGATTACAGGGCTCTATAGTGCGTGCGTTGTGCTGGCATTTGCGAGTAAAAATAATGTTGTGTGCGGGTATTAATATTATTATTATTATTATTATTTCTTGGCAGACGCCCTTATCTTCCAACATAAGAGCAAACAAAGTGCAAACATATATAATATTGTATAGTATCATATTTGAACTCGATAAGGAAATAATACATTGACATTATGATTATGATAATAACGATATTTTACACTAATCGTTATTACTGTAGCAAATGTGGGAAATGTAGTTCGGTTGTACATTGTCGCAATTAACCGAGAAGGCAACGAAAACCACACGTCGGAGCCGCGATGGCGGGGTGAGACGCCCGGCTGCCGCTGGATCCGAAAAGCTGTCCGTCGAGGATATCGCACAGTACTCGGCCTTTCCCGTGATTGAACAAGTGTGCGCCTGTTTCTTCACCTCCTCAACTACATTATTATTATTATACATTTTATTTCTCACCCGCTACACTCACGCAACAGTCAAAACAGCAGTGCAGTACACAGACGACAAAACAAGCAAGACAAATATTTAAATGTCTTCAACATTGTTGCATTGGTTTTTCATTTTAGCATTAAATATGAACCATTTATGATGTGCAACTAATTTTTTTTTTTTTTTGAGTGTGCCCCTAAATGTTGGACTGTGCACCTACAATTTTCAATTTGGGGGGCACAGTGCTCCAAAGGAAAAAAGTAAGCATAGAGCCCTGAGATTAAAGCCTGGGCTTTGTAGGTTTTTGCAAGTTGTGTCAAATACAATTT